>NC_090736.1:114237523-114247523 GCF_036898095.1 Palaemon carinicauda
CCGGACCCACTGCAGCTGCTGGCTAAATTGAGACTTCTTGAGGATTACGCCACCCACCGTTGACGGCTTTATGAAGGTACATTCCTGCCATATGCGGTGTTTTGCTGCTCCTGCGTGCTCTCTACTGCAGTCTGCAGAGCAGACGCATTAAATCCCGGCTTTGGGGAGGACTCTAGAGAGACGCCCCCATCAACACATCCTCGTTATGACCAGTAGTGGGCGCCTTAGAGCTCGCGGTGATATTTAGGGAGAATGGCCAGGTAGGAATTGTTATTTTCCATTTTCATTGATTTGGTGCTATATTTCCCTGCCTATTGGTGAGGAGTCCTACGGAGCTCTACTCTCAAAAGTAGTAGCTTGCCCGTGGAGCCGATACCTTATTTGGAGTTGTGGGTATTTGTTTTTTTCCAGCCTCAAAGAGAATGAGCAAGTGTTTTTCTGTTAGTTCTTAAGGTTTTTTTTATTTGACTCTTTCTCGTTGAGAGTGTGTTGTTTCCCCATTGGGATGTTTAGTTATTAGACTCTCACTCGCTAAGAGTGTGTTGTTTCCCGTTGGGGAGTATTTGTTGAACATTTATTTTATTTGTTAAACTGTTAGGTAGTCACAAGGTTAGCTTTTCAGAAAAATTGTTGTTAATAAATATTGTCAAGTTTTCCCAAGTGTTTTCGTTAGCGCTGGCTAAGTTTACTACGGATATTACTTCCAACAGTATTCTCCCTATTCGAGCAATAAGAACTTGCACCACAACACACCAAGGATGATGACATATTTGGCGAACGTGACAGGATGGGGAGCTGGGGAGCTAATGGTATCCGGTATTTTGATGAGTGGAGCGACGCTCGGGTAAACTTTCAATATTTATTTATTTTCTCTTTTTTTAACATTGCCTTTCTTCCCAGATAATTCTTTTTTTATTCAAAATAAAGGTTTTTTTTTCATCCTGCTGAGATTTTCGGGTCAGCTAATTGCCCGAAGTATTGGCACCTACAAAGTAAGAAACAGTTAGTTGAATGTTTTAAGTGGTTGGGTGTTCTTTAGAAGACGGCGGACACCAGAGCAGAGATGTTTTTTTTAGTTAGAGATAAATTAAAACAGGAGTTAGTTAAAACTGAACATTCAGGGAGCAAGAGTGGAGTAATAGGTGATAGTGTGGAGAGTTCGAATAAGGGTTTTGAGGGTGATAAAGTATGAGGGCTGGTCTAACTCTGTTTGAGAACGCTCCTGTAGTAGGTACCATTTACGAGGGTCCAGCAAATTTTCTCAAGATTATGGGTAATGTGTCCTTTTATGCGTTTTTGGCTCCACCTGATTCTATACTAGTAAAATCTCAGGCACCAGTTAATGCTTCGGATGATTCCCAGGAGGAGAAAGAATATAACATTATTTGTAAACGGATAGAGCTGAATAAATGGAGTTCGAAGAGAATGAGCGGGTAAGGCAACATCAGTTGGACATGCTGAAATTAAATATAGAGAAGGCTAAGTTGTAAGGGGCCAATTCGATAAGTTCCCCTAAAAGGGACTACCAAGATAAGTTTAACATAGGTGCTGCACTAAAGTTGGTGCCATGGTTTGAAAGAAAACCATGTCCCAGAGGTCTTCAAGGAATTTGAGCGTCAGGCCTCCCGATTGTCTTGGCCTGCAGAAATGTGGACTGTATTAATACAGTGTAGGTTGGTGGGCAAGTCAATATGGGTGTATAATGCCTTGGAGGAGGGAGTACGTAAGCATTATCAGAAGGTAAAAGCCTTAATTTTGAAATCGTAAGACTTGGTTACTGAGGCTTACTACCTTCAGTTTCTTAACTATACAAAACACCTTGCGCAGTCTTTCGTTGAGTTTGCCCATGTCAAGGAGGAGCAGTTTGGCACTTTCGATGCGTTACGTGAACTGTTGCTCCTTGAAGAATTCAAGAAGGCCTGTAGCAGGGAGTTGAGAGTTCACCTGGAGGAGGTAAAGAGTGTGAAATTGAGTAGTGCCGCTCAGTTAGCAAACGAGTTTGTATTGACTTATCAATCAGGTAGCGGTAGTTTTAGTTATAAAACTTTAAATAATCAAACATCTTGCTCCCCTAATAGTGGCAGGAGAGGGGAAACCTCCTCATCGGCTCCCCATATCCCCAAGTGTGATTATGTTAATTTTCAATCTTTTTCAGATGATAAGGATGTGGTAGGGCCCAAGGAAGTCCTCCTCCCCCTAAAATTTTTGTTAATAAAAACTTCCCAGGTAACAGGCACAATAGGACTAGAAGCTCAGGTCGTAAAGGAAGTTATTATTAGTGCAACAAGCCCAGGCATTTCCAAAATCATTGTAATGCTCGGAGGATATACCTAAAGCAAAATAATCGAAGTCCTGTAGCCTAGGTTAGTCATAAGTCAGAGGTTAGTAGCCATAGTCCTGTAGACAGACCGCAAGTAGATAGTGGTTCACTAAATAGTAGCAAGCCTAATGTTTCTAATCCCCAATCATGACTCATGTACGACAAATATTTGTGGCCTGGAAAGTTGATTATTGACTCTCATGTTGTTCAGATGAAGTTTTTTAGGGACACTGTTCCCGCCAGGTCGTTAGTCCTGAAGAGGGTTCTAAATGGTTTTTTTAGTAATATATTGGAAATTTGTATTATTGGGAGGTTTTCCGGATTCAGTTTTGTGAGGTCCTTTGGTTAATGTCTGCTTGTCTTTTCCAGGATAAGATCGCGTCACTGAGAGGGCTGTTGTGGATAGTCTACCTATTCCAGGTATTGATGGTATCCTAGGAAATGATATGCTCGATAGTGAGGGACGGGAGCTGTTCCTTATATTATCAGTAAATGCTAGTTCCATGGCTGTTATGACTCGGTCCGCAGCAAATGCGGATAATTTACTTGATGTAGATAGTGATGATGACTTAATGGTAAGTAGTATAGAGTTAGATGTTTTAAGGCCTGGTCCAGTAGAGAGTACCAGTAAAAAGCAGTTAATATGAAGCTTAGTTGAGATAGAGCTTCTTTTATTGAAGCTCAAAAAGGAGAATTTAATTTTGATTTGGGTAATATTGAGGATATGACTAAACCTAGGTTTGGAGTTGTAATGGGCTTATTATATAAGTTTAGTCATCCTGCATCTGATAATTTGAATACAACTGGTCGGATGGAACAGATTGTGGTGCCTTCTCAATTTAGAAATTCTGTTTTGGAGTTAGCTCATGACTTTACAAGTCATTTGGGTGTGTTAAAAACTTTTCATAGTCCGGCTAGGTATTTTTGCTGGCCTGGAATTAAGTTGGGTATGAAGCAATTTGTCAGAGCGTGTGAGACTTTTCAGGTTATTGGTAAACCAAATCAGCGAATCCCTAAAGCTCCGCTGCATCCTTTACCCACCATATGGGAGCCTTTTTCTGAGTTAGTAATTGATATGGTAGGTCCCTTACCCTAAACTAAAAAAGGTTACGTATCATTTACTAACTATCATGGATAGAGCCTCTTGCTATCCTGAAGCTATACCTATGAGGCGTATTACTTCTAAAGTGGTTTTTGAAAAATTAATGGATTTCCTTTCCAGGTATGGTCTCCCTCGTGTAATTAAGACCAACTGTGGGACGAACTTCATGAGTAAGGTATTTAGTGATAAGTGTGCTGAACTGGACATTCAGCACGTTACCAGCGTACCTTATCACCTGATGAGTCAAGGAGTGGTTGAAAGGTTCCACCAGACCCTCAAGTCTGTCATGAAGAAATATTGTTATGATCATGATAGTGACTGGAACAAAGCCCTCCCTTTGGCCCTATTTGCTATCAAGAATTATCCTAACTCTTCCACTGGTGTAGCTCCTTTCAAGTTGGTATTTGGGCACAAGGTCCGTGGACCATTGGATATTGTTTTTGAAATGCTCCAGTCGAACGGGAAAAAAGGAATTTAATATGAAGGGGTTTGTGGAAGACTTGAGGAGAAGAATGGTTAGAGACTGGAATTTTGCCAAGGAAAATTTAGAACGGTCCCAGTCAGTAATGAAGAACAACTTTGACAAAAAGTAATGGTTCGGTCATTGAACCTGGAGAGTTGGTTTTTGTGCTGATTATGAACCCAGATAGTTTTCTCAAAACAAGATTTATGGGCCCTTGGATAGTTTTGAGGAAGCTGTCAGAGTTTAATTATGAAATTGAAGCACCAGATTTAAGCCGTAAATGTAAAATATTACATGTTGATTGTTTGAAACCTTATATTGGTAAGCAAGGTGATCCATTATTGATAGTGTCCAAGCCTGTGTCTTTGGTATTGGATGTCTCCCGAGGACTCTGACGAGTTAGGGTGTCAGTTTCCTTGTGATGCATTGAGTAAAAATAGGTAAAATTTTAAGATGTTTAAAAGTAGGTTAGAACATTTAGATGTTAACAAACGGGAATATGTACTCAATTTAATTTATTCCTTTTCAGATATTTTCAGGATGTCCCGGGTAGAATAAACATTTTAAGTAATGATGTTGATGTAGGTGATGCTTTCCCTGTGAAGCAAAGTCCTTACTGGTTGTACCCTCTAGGGATTTGGTCAGTAAAGAGATAGAGTATATGTTGAAACATAATCTTATTCAACCATCAGTAAGTCTCTGGAGTTCTCCTATTGCATTAGTTAAGAAAGCAGACAGTAGGTTTCGCATGTGTGTAGAATACCGTAAAGTGAACATCCATACAGAAAAGGATTCTTTTCCTCTCCCTCGTATTGATGATTGTCTGAATCGGGTTAGCTCTTCCAAATTTATTTCTAAGTTGAATGTTTTAAAGGGTTATTGGCAAGTTCCTTTGTCCGACCGAGTTCGTGAAATATCCACCTTTGTTACTCCGTTTAGCCTAAACGAGTGTAATGTTATGCCTTTTGGAATGAAAAAGGTCGCATGTAGTTTTTAAAGGCTCATGAAAAGTGTAATTTGTGGTTTGAAGGGAATGGAAATTTATATTGATTACTTGGTAGTATATAGTAATGACTTCGATACCAACATGCTAAGGTTAGGTAAGGTTTTTGAAGCCCTTAGGTCTGCAGGGTTAGTTGTTAATTTGGCTAAGTGTGAATTGGGTCAGGCCAAGGTTTGTTATCTGATTCATGAGGTCATTTTAAGTCAGGTGGCTCCGAAACAAGCTAATCTTGAGGCCATTATAGATTAAGAAAGGCCTAGTAATGTTAGAGAGGTAAGAAGAGTGCTGGGTATGACGTGTTATTACTGCAGATGTTTGCGTAATTACTCTGATCTTGCTCAGCCTCTTACTAGTTTATTAGATAAAGGAAAAAAGTTCTGGTGGTTGGATTAGTGTAAAGAAGCTTTTAATAAACTTAAATCAGTTTTAATTACTAACCCCATTTTGACTTCCCCAGATTCTCAAAAGTCTTTTATTATAGCAGTAGATGCTAGTGACGTTGCCATTGGAGGGGTCCGCTTTCAGAGAAAGGAGGACGGTGTTAATCCTGTGTCTTACTATAGCAAAAAGGTTCTGGCGGGTGAAAAATGTTACTCCACAATAGAAAAGGAAGCTCTTTCTTTGGTCCAAGCTCTTAATTATTTCAAGCCGTATATGACAAATTTTTCTTTTCCAATTGAGATATGGACGGATCACAATCCACTGGTTTTCATCGAGCGGATGCAGGGAGCGAACCAGAGGATTATTCACTACCATTTTATCAACCAGTAACTGATTCTTTGTGCCTCTATTTCCTTTTTCACGCCTACTTTTTTCTTCTGGCTGTGAATAATTGTTTCCTTCAGGCTGATGCACAACTTTTTGCTGGTGATTCCTGTTGGTGGCTTCCACTTTATTGGTAGACAGGTTATAGTTATTTGTTAAATTAGGTTAATCTTTTATACTTCCTGTTATTATTATTATTATTATTATTATTATTATTATTATTATTATTATTATTATTATTATTATTATTATTATTATTATTATTATTATTATTCCAAATATATAAAACACCAATTATGATGAAAGTTTCCCAAATCCTGATCAGTATCTAATTTTTTTTTTAAAGCTGTTCTTAAGTCATTATTTATTTTATTATCACTACTATTGTTAAAAAAAGATAAATGAATAAGAAAAAAAACTAATATTGCTAAATTTTGCAGAAGGGAATACATCAATTGAAATCAATATAACTGAAGAAAACCCAACAGCAAGTCATCAACTTGATTAAAATGCTTACTAAACAAACACCAAACTCCCGTCCTTTGACTCCTCGTGAACCCAAATGGATACGACCACAGGAAATTATTAGAAACTCCTGAGATATTCGAGGAACACTCCTGAGGCAGCAACAGTGGGTAGTATTCAAGTAGGAAGCGCTTTATGTCAACGGATTAATTATAATTCAAGTGAAACGTATAAAGTTGGACATGTATCCTTTAGGCGACTGCATTGTCAGCCAGTGTATTTGCGCATGTGTTGGTTTGTGTCTTGAGGATTAAAATTGAAAAAAGGAAAGTTATAAATAGTAGTTACTAGAAAAGAAAAATAATAAGTGTTTTTGTTAATGTAATACCGTCTTTTTTTATGAAAACTGGTTTCCTTTTTTTATGGCTCAATTTGCTAATTTATTTCTGACGAATTAATTCATAAAATTTACAATGGAAACAGAAAACAACCGGTTCTTATCAATATTTCAAATTATGAGGGTGTGCTTTACATTTTTATTGATGGACTTTTGGTATTTTATGATTATTCGTAGAGGTTTGAGATTAATTTGAAATATAAGTACGGCGCTCAATTTTCAATTACACTCAAGCTATAAGAAAACCTTATTTTTCAGCAGAAAGGATGTATGTAATTGATAACCCATACTACTTATTTACATGTAATTATTTTATTCCTTCATTTCAAGTACGTGCAATATAATCGATTATGTATTTTTAATAAATAGCAGGGATTATATATGTCAATAAAAAGAATATATATATATATATATATATATATATATATATATATATATATATATATATATATATATATATATATATATATATATACATATATATATATATATATATATATATATATATATATATATATATATATATATATATATATATATGCATATATACATATATATATATATATATATATATATATATATATATATATATATATATATATATATATATATATATATATATATATATATATATATATATATATATATATATATATATATATATATATATATATATATATATATATATATATATATATCTATATCATGTTGGCCATCCCTTTCAGATACTACCGATAAGGGGTTATTGGGTTTTTTGACTTACCACACAGCATTACACTAGATCCCTTTCCCTGATTACTGCTTATTTTCCTTTGCCCATAATCACATTGAATGATTCAGCCTTTTTTATTTTTTTCTTATTTTTTTTTCTTTCTTTTTTTTGCATTCTCTTCTGTCCTTAAACACCTGAAAGAAATTGAGATTACCCAACAAGTATTTTATGGTCAAGTAATCACTTCCTGCGCTGTAATTGTTCAGTGGCTACTTTTCTTTAGGTAAGTGTAGAAGATACTCTTTAGCAATGGTAAGTAACTCCTGTAAGAGGACAGTCTAAAGTCAACACATTGTTCTGTTGGCTTGATTTTCTTTTTACCTTTTCTCACTGGGGTAGTTTTCCCTTCTGGGGACCTTGGGCTTATTGCATGCAGATTTTCCAACTAATATCTATTTCAAGGCGCATGACACTCCTTTTTTAATATAACTGATGAGCTAGACTTCTGAATAATGTGAAACTGAAATCGCCGGTGTCTGATAAACCGACTGAATCAAGAAGAATTGATTCAAATATCAAGTACGCATTATTGTCATACTTTTATTGTGAAATGTCATCTCAATTTTGTGTGCATAGTGAAAACGAGATTCGGTAACTAGACACTGAATGACCTATATGAACCTGGACGTAGGGCCGCGTGACGTTTAAATCTGCCACGGCCCCATTTCTGCATAGTTATCAATTTTATATAAGTTGCAGTGAATTTTACTACTTTTTACTGAATCTAGAGATATTAACTAGTTATTATGTATGAATAAACTAATTTTAGCCTCACTTATACGTATTATCTAATTAGTAGGTAATTCTTACGAAAAAGAAGACAAAAAAAAAAAAATGAAAATCTTCGATGGCAGTTAGAGGTGATCCTGCTAATGATAGTATGTCTGTTAAATACAGGCATTGACAAAAGCTCCTGCTGACACGTTCCTAATTCCCTACTATTGACATTTTAACCCTGGACAGGTAGCGTGGCCAAACCCGCCCGTAACAGGTAGAGTGGTGTCATATGTGTTACACTCCCTTTCGGGGGGGTTAACGGGAGGATACCAATTTACAATTTTTTTTTTTTATAGTTTACTAGTTTAAAGAGTATACTTTCTACTGGTGTAGGAGAAAAAAACTTTGAATATAAAATAACACTGTACTTACATAAATACGAAAATAAGTATAAAAATACAATTTTTCCTAAATAACTTGCACTGGACACTTTAAAATAAAACAATGAACAAAAAACCACTTGGGTGCTGCAACTAGAGTCATGTATGCACAACTTGACGTAAAAAAATCGCCGATATCAGCAAAACTGCCAGTTCTATAAAGAAAAGAAAAAGCTGTTAATTTTTTATACACAAAATCACTACAAAATATTTGTGTGAAAGGAATGCTATATTTATAGTGGTAATACTTATTATATTTGGATGAATTTTTCCAAAAGTCATCTACAATGATCCCAGATGATGGCAAAACCTTAGGAATTATATATAGTTAATATAAACTGGGCAAAAGCTTAGTTCAAATGTAACACGTACCGTGCGCTATTGACGTAAAAGAAAGGCATATCTAGAAAGAGTACTAATAATTGATGTATATGCAATAAAATGGTAAATAAATAATCTATGATGACCCTAGATGACAGCAAAAAGGTTAAAAATTATTTTTAGTAAGTATAAACGGGTAAGAAAAATAATTTGTGAAACTTACTACTGGAGTTGGCACTGGTCACAGGTGTAGTTGACATGGGAGTTACAAACAGGCTTATGGCACTTGGCACACAAAAGCTTGGTCCTGACATTAGAAGAAGAAGGGCAGAGAGGGCATCTGTTGCGCTTCTCACTTCGTTTTGGAGTGTCTGGACTCTCGTCTTCGGGCTCTTGTACCGCAAAAACAGAGCAAATGAGGTAAGTCAAGTCCCTTGGGAGGTACCTCTTGTTTGCGAGTCTTGAAAGTGCTGCATCACGGGCGAGTTCCATGTCCAATTCCGCAGAAAATTGCCTCCTGTTATACAAGGTGTTGCCAGGCAAATTTTGGTGGATAAAAAAGGAATTATTCACAACAAGATTGATAATCCCATAGAAGACACATGCGGGCCACCTCAGGGTCTTTCTGCTGCAGGTCAGGGCAGAACATATCTGATCGAACGTGTCAACTCCTCCCTTTGTGGCATTATAAAACATGTGCATGTGACTTTTATGATCCTCAATAACTGTGGGATTGTGATGAACTGTGGAAAGAATCTGGATCCTTTTCGTCGGCTTGACACGTTGGCACAAAACGGTGACCTTGTCCTTGTAATTATACGTGGCAACAGATTCGCCTAATTCCATGGGCGCTGACAGCAACACAGTAGGCAGGTACGGTTTTGGACGAATAGTACCAACTAAATGCATCCCACGTTCACGGAGAGCCTTGGCTAGTGGCAGGGAAGAAAACCAGTTGTCCGTCGTAACAATACGCCCAGCCTTCCTGAAGGGTCGGGTTAGCTCCAACGTGAAGTATTCTCCCAAGGGCGTACTTGTATTGGTAGTTCCCTTGCCCAGGTAAGGAATGGCATTGCACATGTAGAACGTGTCTGCATCACATGCCATAACTAACTTGATGCCATACCTAAGAGAAAAGAAAACAAAATAAAAGAAAAAATAAATATAAAGAAAACAAAATAAAAGAAACAATAAATATAAAGAAAACAAAATAAAAGATTCAATAAATATAAAGA
>NC_090736.1:114255023-114275023 GCF_036898095.1 Palaemon carinicauda
GATTTGTGTTAGATAAAGATAAAAGGGAAGGGAGAAGTGATGTTTGGTGAAGTGACTGGTAGAACATTTGGGATTGAAAGGAGAAAAGGAAGAGAGATTTTGGCCTTATTTCTAATTGAATCGATGACAGGTAAAGTAGTGGAATGGAAGGAGATATCAACTACGTTAATGTGGGTGACGGTTAGATTGGGTAGGGTATGCTGGAGTTTGTTAGTGCTTATGTACCAGGTTTTGAGAAAAGTGAAGAAGAGCAGAATGAATTCAGGAATTAATTAACTAGTTGTGTCGAAAGACTTTGTAGAAGTAATTATTTGGTATTCATGGTTGACTTAAATGCTAGAATGGGTGCTGGAGAGGTAGTGGGTATCATTGGGAAGTATGGTGTACCAGGTGAAAATATGAGTGGTGCGAGACTGGTATATATGTTTGTTGAGCAAGAGATGGTAACAAGTTGTAGTTTTTTTAAGATATATAAAAAGTATACATGAGTAAGAGTGGCAAATGGAAGAGTGGTATTAAAGATATATAAAAAGTATACATGGGTAAGAGTGGCAAATGGAAGAGTGGTAAAAAAGGAATAAAGGGATTATGTGTTGAAAACTAGAAAAATCTTTGGAAGATGGAAGATGCGCACTGTTTAGGGGTATGGCTAAAGGTATATCTGCTCCTTTTTTTTTTTGAGGAAGGAAAATTATTTTTAGCAAAAGAGAGGGAGAATAGAGTTGGGGATGTAATAGGGAGGTAGTGAAGGTTGAAAAGTTAATAAAAGCAGACGTAAATAGAACTAATATAAGTATATAAATAAATATAGGGCATGGCATATTAGAATATCGATTGATAAAGGTTGCCAAAGACTCCACAATGATAAATCATTTCTTTTAGCTTAAATCTCCGGTAAGAAATTGGTTATCCAGTTCCCAAGTTACCGAATACCAAGAGTGATAGGAAACTGACAGTAAGCCTTTATCTATTCCCAAGTATGAGGTAGACAGTCCTGGAAAAGGATCAGCCTTCGTCAGCTAGTCCTTCCTTCGTAGTGTGACGGGCCGAGAGAAGGTTGTGAACTCAAAGGCAGGATGCAATCAACTGAGTTATGATATTATAGAACACTCTCCTTTATATACAAAACCTCAAGGCAACAGGACATAACCTGTTTACAAGACAGACAATGTTGCAGAGGAAAACCGGAGACGTGAATTTTCATGTTCGTTTTAGTGCGAGGGAAGAGCGCAGATACAAGCATAATATATACAAAAGGAATTATGTACAATTGTGTGACACACGGTTGGTACATGGCTCCCCCCCTAAAAATGACATACTGTACATGTTAAATAGGGCGCCCTGATCTAAAGAGGCGAACTGCAGGTGGGTCATCTGGCAGAAGATAAGCAGGTTTTAGACGATCAATGGAAACCCAGTCTTCTTTGCCCCGAATGTTTAGGAGGAATGCTTTCGGACTGCATCGGATCACAAGGAAAGGGCCCGTGTAAGGGGGCGTTAGTGGTGGTTTGCTGGTGTCGTTGCGCAGGAATACGTGCGTTGCAGAGTGCAAGTCCGTTGGTATGTGATGCTTCGCTGGGGGCTTGTTGCAGAGTGCAAGTCCGTTGGTATGTGATGCTTCGCTGGGGGCTTGTAAGTCTGGTGGCACGGAGTAAATTTTCCCACGACGTAACGTATGCGCTGGAGATCGTCGGAGGAGGTTTTAAAAGGAAAAAATTCGGCAGGGACGACCAACGGGTCGCCATACACCATTTCATCTGCCGAGACGTCGAGGGCATCTTTAGGAGTGGTCCTTAGTCCCGGGAGGACCCAGGGAAGCTGAGTAAACCAGTTGCAATCCTTGCAGCAGGACATCAAAGCTGCTTTGAGGGTGAGATGAAAACGTTCAACCATTCCATTGGCAGCGGGGTTGTAGGCCGTTGTCTGATGTAAGGTGATGCCCAGGAGATTCGCTAATGACGTCCATAATTGAGAGGTGAAAGTGGTTCCCCTGTCAGAAGTAATATGCTCATGGATACTGAATCTTGAAATCCATCCAGAGAGTAAGGCAGATGTACATGAGGCGGACGTTGCAGTTTCCATGGGAATGGCTTCAGGTCAACGAGTTGAGCGGTCGATGACGGTAAACAGGTAACGATGTCCTTGTGATGTGGGAAGGGGGCCTACAACGTCGATGTGAATGTGTGCGAAATGACGCTGAGGTTGAGGAAAGGTGCGCACTCCTGAATCCGTGTGTCGATGTACTTTGGAAGTTTGGCAAGAAGTACAGGCGCGGACCCAATCCTTAGCATCCTTAGAAATGCCGTGCCAAATGAACTTTGCCTTCAGCAGCTGTGCAGTAGAATGGCACGAGGGATGTGAAAGGCCGTGAATGAAATCAAACACCTGTCGGCGCATGGGAGCAGGAATCCAAGGTCGCGGTCTACCAGTACTGACGTCACAGAAAAGGGTGGTGTTGGAGTCTTCGAGTGGGAAGTCTTCCCAACGGAGAGACGTGCAGGATCTCCTACAAGCTTGATACTCGGGATCCTGTCGTTGGGCTTCAGCCAGGCGGTGTAATCCAATCCCAGTTGAACAGCAGCCAACGTGTTTCTTGACAGGGCATCGGCAACGGGATTCATTTTCCCAGGGACGTATTGGAGGGTGCAATTGTATTCAGCCACGGCGGAGAGATGTAGGCGTTGACGGGCGGACCAGGCGTCAGACTGTCGAGTGAAGGCGTGCACCAGAGGCATGTGGTCTGTGCGATTGACGAAGGGCGTACCTTCTAAGAAATGGCGAAAGTGACGGACAGCCAAGTGCACCGCCAGCAATTCTCGATCGAAGGTAGAATAACCCGATTCTG
Organism: Palaemon carinicauda; assembly: GCF_036898095.1. NCBI lineage: Eukaryota > Metazoa > Arthropoda > Malacostraca > Decapoda > Palaemonidae > Palaemon > Palaemon carinicauda. The sequence continues at coordinate 114,257,869 of NC_090736.1, forward strand.
CCTTGGACAGTTTTCTACTGAAGAAGGCCAATGGGCGGTGCGAGCCTTTGACCACCTGCTCGAGTACTGCACCAATAGCAACGTCGCTGGCATCGGTGGAGAGAAGGAGAGGGGCCTGTGGGATAGGAAAAGTGAGAGCCGCAGCAGTTGATAGGGCCTTCTTTGCATTGCAGAAGGCTGCTTCTTGAAGGGGACCCCAGTTCAGGTCCTTTGGCTTGCCCTTGAGGGAGGCGTAGAGGGGAGCAAGAGTGGCGGCAATGGCTGGCAGAAAACGGTGATAATAGTTAATCAAGCCCAAGAATTCCTGCAGAGCTTTGACAGTCGAGGGCGCGGGGAAGTTCTGAACGGCTGCTACCTTCTCAGGGAGGGGGTGGACTCCTTCAGGAGTGATACTGTGCCCTAAGAATGACACTTCGTTGGCGCCAAAGGTACACTTGTCTTACCGGACTACAAGGCCGTTTTGTTGCAGGCGGTCGAGCACGATGCGCAGGTGACGGAGGTGTTCCTCTTTCGAGGAGGAGAACACAAGTATGTCGTCCACATAACATACACAGTAAGGGAGGTCCCTTAAGATGCCATCAATGAGACGTTGAAAAGTTGCCCCAGCATTACGAAGGGCAAAACAAGAGTAATTGAAGGTGTATGTACCAAACGGAGTGGTGATGGCGTCTTGGGGATGTCTTCTGGGTTCATAGGCACCTGATAATACCCCTTCAAGAGGTCGAGCGTACAGAAAACCTTCGCTTTGTGCAGGTAGGAGGTCATGTCGGCAATGTTTGGGAGGGGGTAGTGATCCGGTTCTGTTTGCATGTTCAGGCACCTGTAATCCCCGCACAGACGGAGGGAGCCGTCTTTCTTCAGAACGATGTGTAAGGGTGACGACCATGGGCTCGAGGCCTTTTGGCAAAGGCCCATTTCCTCCATTTCGGCGAACGTCTGTTTGGCGGCTGCCAATCGTTCCGGTGCCAGACGTCTGAATTTTGCGAAGACTGGGGGTCCCGTCATCTTGATATGGTGATAAATACCGTACTTGGCAGGAACCGTGGGCGTTTGGCGAAGTTCTGGACGGAAAACTTCCGGGTACGACGTGAGGAGGTGAGGGTAGGCATCCGTGGGTGCGCTGATGTGGAGAGCGAGGTTAGAGGGGGCGGGTTGAAGAGGTGTCGACAAGTACGAGTCTGCGTTGACCAATCGTCGGTGGACGACATCGACCAGAAGGTGGAAATGAGAGAGGAAATCCGCACCGAGGATTGGCATAGTGACGTCAGCAACGAGAAACTTCCAATTGAATTTACCGTTTCCGAACGATAATGTGAGGTTCTCGTAACCGTAGGTGGGTATCGCAGATCCGTTGGCAGCTACCAAGTGGACGTCGGCAGATGTAGACAGACTACGTCGGGCCTTGAAGAGTTTCCTTGGCAAAAGAGAACGACAAACACCCGTGTCTACCAAAAATCGCACGCCCGTTCCTGCATCCTGTAAAAAGAAAAGATTAGAAACACGGGAGGCCACCGCCACAAGCGATGGCCTACTTACACGTTTTTTGGCCAGTGACAATCCTTGGCACATTTCGTCGCGGTTGCCCCGAATCTGAAGTGGTAGTAGGAAAACTGCGGCGGATGGGAGGTAGTAAGTGGCTGTAGAAGTCGTTCGTTGGGGCGCGAGTCATTGATGGGTGGTGGGCGGCTTTGTCGCCGCTTCGGCACGTCACGGGGTAGGCGTGTATGTCCTACGGCATTCATGTCAGCTTCGGTTGACGTTGAATAGGCATCCTCGTCGTCAGGGGTGTAGGCGTTGTTGGAGGTCTTGAAGTGACTGTCCATAAGGGCGTCGGCTTTGGTCATCAAGTCCTTTATGGGTAAATTATCGACATCAGGTATGGCAGCGCGTACAGGTTCGGGTAAACGGCGTATCCAAAGGGCACGAAGTAGGTTCACCTCACAAGGAGAGCCGTCTGTGGCAGGTTGAAGGCGAGCGATACTGGTCATTTCCCTGAGGGCAAGCGAAGCCCTTTGGTCCCCCAACGGTTGTTGCGAGAGCTGAAAAAGCTTTGCTATACAGGCCGCTGGCGACGGAGAGTACTGCTGCAGAAGGTATGTTTTGAGGGCGTCATACGCTATTGGGGTGTCTGCTTGTTCACAAAGCCAGTCGGATATTTCTGGGAAGGTGTCCTCGGGTATCGCCGCGAGAACATAATCCACTCTGGTGGTTGAGCGAGTCACGCCCGATATGAAACTGGACTTATGTGCGCTGAAACCAAGCAAACGCCTCTCCGCTGGCAAACGATGAAAGTTTGAATGGAGTGGCCGCAGCACCAACTGCCGTAGAGTCTGCCATAGTACTACCAACGATGAAGGGGCGAGGGGGTGGGGGTGGAAGGCGGTGGGAGCGAGTCGACTTCCGGGGTCACCAATGTGACAGGCCGAGAGAAGGTTGTGATCTCAAAGGCAGGATGCAATCAACTGAGTTATAATATTATAGAACACTCTCCTTTATATACAAAACCTCAAGGCAACAGGACATAACATGTTTTTAACACAGACAATGTCACAGAGGAAAACTGGAGACGTGAATTTTCATGTTCGTTTTAGTGCGAGGGAAGAGCGTAGATACAAGCATAATATATACAAAAGGAATTATGTACAATTGTGTGACACACTGTTGGTACCGTAGCCTCCTGCATTTTTGCCTCCAGCTTCTTTAGTCCCTCTGGAAAAAGTATACCAGCTGAATTGCAATCCTGTCGCCATATATGCACATAGAACACAGATTCCTTCTTGGCCTGTGACGAGTTCAACACCGTATATATGCCACGGTCACTGGACAGGGCACCAATTTAATTAATTTCCTAAACCAGATCACACCCCGTAGGAATTTTTTTTTTTTTTTTTCTTTTTTGTTTTTTTATTATTATTCTTTTTGGGGGACGGGTGGGTGGGGTGGATGTGGGTAGGTAACCAAGATCTGGAGAACATGTCTAACAACAGTGAACAGTAATGAATGCTCCAGGTCATGAAAATGTCAAAAACAGCCTTTTCGCTATAACGTGGTTATATCTCATAAAATTAGGTGGCATTATTGGCCTTCATTCAAGCACAATTTCATTAAAGTTTTGAAGGATTTGGGTTAAAGGATATGGCCAAGGTACCGAAAAGGTGAAAAATCCGTCTCGTTAAAACGCAGTGAATTTTCATCTGATTTGCATGGAATTATTGCCAATGATATTCATAATTCAATTGCCAATTTATAATATATTAGATCAAGCTTAAGGTCACCAAATGGTCGAAAACATCTTTATGCTATATCATGGTAATTTACTTTTGATTTTCATGGAACTAGGGCCAAAATATACATATTTCAATTGCTAGTCATGTGATATACAACATAGTACATTCGTAGCTATGAGCTCTATTGAGTGCCCGTTCTAGTTCTTCACCTCAATTAATCCACTCTTGTTCATTATTTCATTCCAGGGTTTACCATATCAAACAGGACAATGCCCTAGAGACTGATCCTATATACTTATGAACAGCGCCAAAGACCGCTCTCCACTAAAGCTAGACCAAGGAAGGCCAGGCAATGGTTGCTGATGACTCAGCAGATAGACCTATAGGCTCTCCCAAACCCTTCCCCTCTGCTCACAAGGATGGTGAGGTTTAAGCTACCAAAGGAACTAATGAGTTTGAGCGGGACTTGAACCCCAAGTCTGACAATCACCAATCAGGAACGTTACCACAAAGGCCAAAACAAACCTTTACCCATTATTCTCCATCGGTGACAAAATTTTATTAGAAAAATATTTTCATTCAGTACAATAATTCTTCACAATTTATTCCCCATGAGTACAATATTTTACTTGTCAATAATTCTCCTTGGTTTTCTTGTTTCTTTTCCAACTATACCCCTTTGGTGCGATATTTCCCCCGTCAATTATTCTTCTCCGTTACATCATTTCCCTTACAAGCTTTCCTCCATCGATATATACTGTAGTTGTTTTCGTCAAGTAATCCCCTTTAGGTATATTGTTTTTCCTAATAAGTTTGATCGTTCGTTACATCACTTACATTTGCAACTATTATTATTAGCATTAGGTCATTTGCTGTTATTGTGCTTCAGTAAGACATTCTCTTCTGTTTTACATATTTTTTTTACACCGGCCTTTATTCTTTAGTATATTAATATTTTCACTAACTTTTCTCCTTCAACATATAATTTTCTCTTAGTCGTTGATATTTTATTTTCTTAGTTATTGTCTGTTTCTCTCATTTAAAGCTATTTTTTACTTCAGTGCTCATTGCAGGTACATTGCATATCTACTTGCATAAAATAATGGTTAATCAGAGGATGCCAAGATATTTGAGCATTCATTTAATTGAACTATTCCTCTTTCTTTTCAATAGCAAAAGTAGCCTACTATTTTTAACCTGAGGAAATATTCCTACAATTTCCAATCTGGCAACCTTTGTTATTGAACTGATTTGCAACTGATTTATTCGTATTACATTAGAACCTGGAACAGTTAGGACCGCATTAAAAAAGAAAAAAAAAAGGCCCGTAAATGTAATAGAACTTAGATACTAACTTTACCGATGATGCACTTTTTTTTTCTTTTTTTTTTTCTAATAAGTAAATTTTCATACTTGCCTTGTGACATTGACAAAGGGAAAATATGAACATGCAATGTATCTTGCGACAGGTCTTTATGCTACCAGCACTTACTGCTGCAATGTGCTCGTCAATGTGTTGAATTCTTCATTACCTTTGTTGGTCCTTTAACAACTTCCTGTCTCGTCGTTTCATCAGAATCTGTCAATAATTTCATACCTCCACCTGACAATCTTCACATCTTTTTTCGCTTTTTGTATATTTCCCTGGAATTTCACGTGTTTTTGAAATGACATGATATCGAAAATCCCACCCCTCTCTCTCTCTCTCTCTCTCTCTCTCTCTCTCTCTCTCTCTCTCTCTCTCTCTCTCTCTCTCTCTCTCTCTCTCTCTCTCTCTCTCAGTCTTTGTGGAAATAGTGGAATTATTCCTTTCATTATCCTCATTATAATTTTTATCAATATTTTTGGCCTTATATGCAACTTCCTAAGGCTTGTATCTCCGGGTGTGAATGCGGATTTTATCCAGCTTCTTAAGGATGGGACCGATATTATTACAATGTTTCAAGTGTATAATACTTACTGTTGTTATTCATGCTACAATCATCAATAGGTAATACGTTTATGTAGCAAGCACTCGCTCTAATTTCGAAATATGATTATCTACACGCTTCACACAAAGTTTTTTGGGTCTTTCTTCTTGTACCCAGGATGATTGGTTCAAGGTCGCTTCAGCCTGGTATCTTTATTTTATTTACATATCATTTATTCATAATTATTCATATATATATTTTGATCCATACTTTTGTCTCTTATAGAGCAGCAACATCAGTCAGAGACGCTTTTAGATGCTATATCCATTAGAACAAGAATCAATGTCTTTGAATGTATCACATACAGATTTTTATATCATAGTCCCGGAGGAAATTAATCTATTATTATTATTATTATTATTATTATTATTATTATTATTATTATTATTATATTATTATTATTATTATTTAGTAGACCCCTTTTAGACAGGTTTCATTACAGATGATTGTCGTAGCAGTAGTGTTAATCTGGTTTTTGAGCTTTTTTATTAATTGTTATACTCTTCTTTTATCAGCACTGCGCTCGGCCAGTAACTCTACTATGCTTGCCATTGGCAGGGGAGAGTAAATTGAATAGTAAAAAAAAAAAAAAAGGCTATAGTATTACAAAAAATAAACTAGTCAAGATTGATAAAATAAAGTAGAGCTGCTACACATTCCAAGAGGGTTTCGGGTACCTCCTCTCATTGCCAGGCTTGATTTGCTCGTTATACCAGCTGCTGGTCGCCAATTGGTCCTCGTGGGTAGGGTCCATATCTGGTCTGGGAAGGAGCTCCTCTCCCATTGGCTGAGGTGTTTGCCGAGAGAAACTCTGCCGTAGTCAGGCTGCTACTCCGGTCACAATCGTCTGAGGTGGCTGAAATCAGGGTTTTATCAGGCACAGCCAGGACTCCCCCAGTGTAGAATTTTGATTGGTCAACATGCTGCCTGTACGGAGCTTGGAGTCAGACAAGCTGTTTGACCTCTAATAGGCAAGGTCTGGAGAGTCAGGACCTACTTGCTGATTTCCTGTAGCACTCATCGTGACAGACAGTCTCAATCACAGGCTAGTTCCTGGGTCAGTCATTGACATTCTCATTGATGTTGTTCACAGGTTGATTGGAGGTACTCTTTCGACAGGAGGAGAGGAGGAACTTCTGTGTCGTGGTCATGTTAGGTCTTTCTTGTTGGATGAGCAAGACTGCACCCATCATCCTTATGGAAACAAGGACCATTATGAAATGATGAACACCATCTTGGAGGAAACTTCAAAATTCGAGAGACTAACTGCCAACCCTTTAGTGCACATAAAATGGGAGGCCAATTGTTCCCATCAATGCCATAGGCGGCACCTCAAATGTCATAAACTTAAAGTCTATCACTGTTGACTTGTGGATGTGTTACCTTTATGGGAATGTCAAGACACATTGGGTTGGAGACTCATTTCGCTATATCATCAGCCAGTGACCAGTGCCAATTTAGCAATTGGCCAAACGTCACAATACCCTTCTGGTCCCTCTTCTCTTGACTGTTACAGTGGGGTCTTATTGATGGGATTCCTGATGACCATCAAAGGACATTCCAGCAAAGGTGTCGTGGCTTCTCTTGATTTGGATTCTGTATTCATGGACGTTCTTGTAAGTGACACCATCAAACTTACCCTGTACAGAGTCTCTATAGAAGACTTGATCCCTCCACTCAGCATCCCAGAGCATGCTCTCAAAACCTTTTTGAAAATGTGTTCAGAAAAGTCACTCCTCCTAACCCACCATTGTCATATGCACATTCAGAAAAAATGGAATAGCGGTGGGTTCCCCTCCCCGTAGAATGTGTTTTTGAGCTTCTAGATTGACCTGTATATATGTTCACTACATTGACAACAGCTTTGTGAAAGTCAGCACTTCCAAACATATTGCAGAGGTTCGTATTATCTTTGAGGAGTGCAGTTCTCTAAAGTTCTCAATGGGACATCAAAACAACGCCGTGGTCTCAACTGCTGAGCGTAGTTTTGATACCATCATCTACTCTAAATCCATAGACTTAAGCCTTTGCTTATATGATAATTTTGAATAACTCACTATATACAAGATCGCCACCGTCCATGCCTATATTTGTCAGGCCACCTCCCATTGTTCCTTCTGAACGAAGACTCGAAAGGAGCTGTGTAAGATTGCCCAGGTACTTGTTAACAATATCTACTTCAAGAGGCAGATCAATTTACAGGTCAAATGTTCTATGGACATCTGGTACGAAACCGAGCACGGCCTTCTATTATCAACTTATACTACAAAGGCATCATGTACAGCCAGAATAAAAAGGATGAGAAGGCCAATAGTGACATCATCAATAAGCATGTCATCCCTTTTCAAGAGGACTTTAACATCATCCTTATCAGTTACTATCAGACTATGAGGAACAGATCCCTAATATGAAAACAACTCCCCCCCCCCATCCGTGGATGAATTCCTGAAGAGGTCAAAGGTTGTTTATTCTTACTAATGCACACTCTATGGATGTTCCGGTTGTTAAATTGGAATGGCAATAATGAGACTTTAAAAGATTGTAGTTCCAAGTCCAATATGGGGCCATCCCAACCCACCAGCTCTTCGGACACAACAAGATCGGGGTTCGAGAATACATTATAAGGAATACAAAGATCATTGGCACTACCCCATGGGCAGCAGGCTGCTTATGACCTAATCAGAACATGACCCATATATTCTTCCTTCCCTTCTGCCAAAAGAAGATCTATAATCAACCTTAAAACAATGATGACGATGGAGTTGAATAGCCAAAATGCTTACCTATGACTGAGACTCTCTGGCGAGTACCCTAGCCGATCAACAAGGAACTCCGAACTCTCAGGACATGAACTTTGACCGGCTAAACAGCTTTTCTAACTCCAAGCTTCAATCAGGCAGCGTGTCGGATAGTCAGCAGGACACACAGGGAGTCCTTGTTGGGTCTACTAAAACCTGAATCAACCCAACTTTGACGATTGTTAGTGGTGTTGTGAATTGAGTGTAACGGAGCCTCTCCTAGCAAGTGCTTCAGCTAATAGAGTAGCAGATCCTTCCAGGACCAGATACAGACTAGTATATATATATATATATATATATATATATATATATATATATATATATATATATATATATATATATATATATATATATATATATATATATATATATATATATATATATATATATATATATATATATATATATATTCAAATAAGCCTTATATTTTAGATACATTAAAGTCTGGATTTTCCTAATGACCTTGGGATCATAGCCCAAGGCAAAATCTCACAAACACTCAGGATATAAACAGTTGATTATGAATGTTTACGATTGGCATCATACATCTCTAATAAATGAATAGAAGTAAGAGAAAATAGAAAAAAAATATAGTAGTGTATTCAATAGAGTTAATAGCATTAAACAGGACTTTTCACATTAAGGTATCAATAGAAAAACATAAAAAAATAAGACATACTTTATGGCAAAACCACTCAGCTCACAAAGCGGAGCATTTAGGAGAGAGAATAATTCAAGCCGAAAAATCACGTGCATGCATTATAAATATATATATATATATATATATATATATATATATATATATATATATATATATATATATATATATATATATATATATATATATATATATATATATATATATATATATATATATATAATATAATATAAAAAAAAAGAAATATGAATTATTTTTTATATGTATATCTTCTGCGTAGCAAATTTATAGCAATATATAAATATTAAGTAAGAAAGGATGAATGACATTTCGATTTGTTAAGGAGTATGAATGACATTTCGATTTGTCAAACGTGTTTATCGTTGATTAATGATAGGGAAATTAAAAAAAACTTTGTAGGTTTTTGCTTCTCTTAACTCATGTAGTTTCATGGATATGAGAGAGAGAGAGAGAGAGAGAGAGAGAGAGAGAGAGAGAGAGAGAGAGAGAGAGAGAGAGAGAGAGAGAGAGAGAGAGAGAGAGAAAATATATATTTATTTATTCAATTTAGAAACGACACTATGTTTACCGGTGCTGGTAGAATGAGCAGAGAGGAAGGGATAGAGAAAATTATGATATGCATAATGTTTAATTTGTGGAATTATGAATAAAACGACAAAGGGGAAAGGGGAACCAATGGACAATGACACAGACGGAGGACATAAAAATTCAGGTGAAAATCAGGTGAAATATTTAATTAATATTCCAGATAGGTAATTAGGTGTATGAATTTATGTGACTTATAAGTAGGCTACTAAACTGATTTCTTTCAATCGTCTACGCCAATGTAGCCCGGCTTTAAAATTCCTGACTTTACTTATAATAGCACTTCTTATGATCAATGTAAACTCAAAACAGACTTCTTCCTCCTTAGAGGACTGGACAGAGATCTTACTGATCCAAAATAATGTGGCCAATATGTTAGCTTAAGTTAATGGGAAAGTGTAATTTATACAAAGAATAACAAATGGTCAGCCAGTAGGTTGGCCAAGGTACCAGCCAGCTGTTGAGATAGTACCGCTAGAGAGTTTTAGGGTCTTTTGACTGGTTAGATGATATCACTCCTGACCCCTCTCTGATTAAGGCTCATTTTTTTTCTCCTCTGCATACACATACTCTTAATTTTCTAGCCTGTTCTTTATATATCCTCCTCTTTCCTCATATATCTGACAGCACTGAGATAATGGATCAATTCTTTTTTTTCCACTTAGTTAAGTAAAAGAGACTCGTTAGCTCTGGTGAGCCATGATAAAGGTATATATGAAAAGAATACTTCAAAATCAAACTATTGTTTTCTAGTCCTGAGCCCTACCATAACCTCAGTACCATGGTCTTCCACTCTCTTGGTTTAGAGTTTTCTTTCGTCAGGGTAGTCTTGATCCCACTCTTGTATTCAATGGCTTATTTCCTTTTTTTACTTGTCTATATAACTTGTTAGAGTCCTTGGGCTTATAGGATCCTTCTTTTCCAATTACGGCTCAAGCTTAGTTAGAAGTAGTAATAATAATAATAATAATAATAATAATAATAATAATAATAATAATAATAATAATAATAATAATAATAATAATAATAATAATAATAATAGTTAATGGATAAAACTTACACTTATATTATTAAGTATACAATCTAAATAATCCTTTCCATTTATCTGTATATTCAACTTTCCTTAAACCTATGCCTAAACTGTTTCCTTATCAAAAACTCTTACTATTCACGTAACAAAATTCTATTTACACCCTTGACGTCCATCATATTTCTATCCTTCTGCCAATATCTCAATTCTTTTGAATATATACGAAAAGAGATTTAGGACAACCATTTTCATTCAGGTTAAAGCGACTCAACCTTCCCTAAACTTGAAACCTATTTTGTTTTTTTATGAGTTTAAAAAGCTATTTGATAACTCTTTTGTATCATTAATACTATAAAATTCCTAAACGCGTATGAAGCTTTTTTAACCATTATTCAAAGATAGTTTTCTGGCAATGGCACTCTACCACTGCGTTTCACCAAAACTTTTATATATTCAAAGAATTTCGAAAATTTCGTCTTATAAATATTTAAGGACACAGTGTTTTCCATGGTATCTTAAGATATTGAACACCTTCCGTAGTTTTCGGACGTAACGTCCAATGGGTAATAAGATATTCCTTTACATTCCAGGTATTTTAAAAACGCACGTCTTTTGAATTAGACGAAGTTTAAATGAGAAAAAAATATACATTCCTCATCATGGAAACTAGAGACATAAGAAAGATCTTTTTTTATCCAATATTCAACTGATATACGAGAATAGGAAAGTTTTTATCGGCAAAACACTTCCAACCCCTTCCCTAGGCTTATAGTATTAAAGCTCATTTATATGCGATTAAGGTATCACAAAGAAAGAGAGAGAGAGAGAGAGAGAGAGAGAGAGAGAGAGAGAGAGAGAGAGAGAGAGAGAGAGAGAGAGAGAGAGAGAGAGATTTTCTTAATTTTTCATTGCTATATTTAGGATGACCATTGTCATAATACTTATACACCTAATTATACCTGTTAATAGAAGAAAAAGAACACTTTTAGGAAATTTTTGTTTTTTATGCAAACCAAACACACATACATAAAAAAGGTTATTGATACATTATCTCTTTAAATATTATAAAATGGAAAACATGTCGTTTTAGTAATCTCATCAAAATATATTTATATCTTTTTTTTTTTTAATAACTTTATCACAGTTTTAGAAAAGAAGGCTACAAAAACTGTATAGAAAATCAATTAAGTATTTTGGTTTGTGTATAGAGTGGGAAACTTCTATCTTTCCATCACTTGTTTTCGGGGGGGGGGGGGCTACATGTATTTCTGGCTTCGTGTTCGAGTGTTCGAGTTCACCGTTTTTTAACCAACCAAACTCGTTCTTGTAAACTAATGTCCTAGTTCGTTATAGTTGTACAGAGTAACTCTGGAATGTCTTTTAATTCGGAAATAGCCGCTGATCCTTTCAACAGTTTTCAAATTACCCGAAATAATTTGATATTTAGAATCGTTGTTAATGAGATATTAACCTTTCGGTTAAAACCTTTATTTTTTCTTGCGAAATCCATGATATCGCTTCTGTTGATGTATTTTTATTTATTTATTTTTTTTTTTTAATTCAATTTTTTCTTTTTTTTGTAGAAGTAAAGGACTTTCAATTCGCGATAATGAAATAGTGAGTCAATAAAATAATTATAAGATTATAATGTACATTACCATGGGCTACATTACGACCATAGAAAATTATTCTTTCCGGAATAGTTCTAGCAGTTGAATATTTTCTTCCTGTTCACCATCATCAGCATTGATTTTGTTATTGCTAGTGATATGTCCTCTTTAACTTAGAAATAATAACACAGAAGAAGTTACGATTCTCTTTTTTACCAAGAAATTTAGGAGGAGGTTTATGGTCTTTTGCCCAGCTCTAATATCGCTGAATCCCATTGCATTTAGAATATCGCCAGAAATATATCAATTTTTCTTTGATTGTAACCATTATAATTTATAGAATCATTATTTATTAAACAATATCTATTATTTTGTTTCTATTCCTACTATTTTCATCGATCTCACGAACATAATGGAAAAAACATGATATAAACAAATAGCTAATATATTAGGGTATGAAAACTACTAGTAAGTTAGATGCAACTTCTTTGGAGCGAGACCAAAAGACCTGATCAAAAGAAAGACAAAATAGGTACACTTTATTAAAATGAATTGACCTTGATGTGAAACATTGAGTTATAGCAACTAGGAGGAAGTTGACAAGTAAAAAATTGCCATTTAGTAGAAGTTGCATTAAGTTTGGATTCACAGAATTCAAAGAATAATGCTTTCAATCTCTGGGAGTGACATCACTAAGCATACACGTTTCCTTTTGTCTGTTGATATATAAAGAGTTTACACAAATTGTATTACATGTTAAAAAGTAATACACTGTACGTACAGTCAGCGCGGATCGGTCTGTCCGGGTAGTGGGCCGGACACAGCGTTCCGCGTAAATCGGAGTCATGGGGTTTATCGGGGAAAAAATCGACTGGGACAAATTGACTAATTGGCATCTTTTTATACAAGTTGGCATCAACATATCTGCGTAGGTGGAAGCTAGCCAGTGTGTTTCCTGTAGTCGTGGAGGGAGGTTGTGTCAGGTTGAGAGGGCCGAGTTGCAATCGTTCTTTTGTGAGTTCGCGTGGCAGTTTTGTCTATCAAACCCCCCCAGTGATGTCTAGACCCCGTACAAGTCACGATGACATTGTTAGAGTGATAACCTGTCATAATTTAGGTCTGCAAACGAAGGAAATAGTGAAGAATACTGGCGTGAACGAGAGGACAGTGAGGCGTTTGGTGGGGAAGTACAAGGCAGGGGGTAGCGCCGAGATCCCTTCTCACTCCCAGGCTGGTTCCCCCCCCCCCCCCCCCCCCCGGAAGATTCCTGATCGTACTTTAGTTATTTTAAAGCGAAGCCTAGAAGAAAATCCAACATTAACGGCTAAGCAACTGAAAGAACATAACCCTAAATTGTTGAGCGACGTCAGTGTTCGTACGATTCAGGAAAACCTGTCGAGGCGCCTCGACTACGAGAAAGTGATCGCGAGAAAGAAGCCCGCTTTAACTTTGAAACAAAGGAGGAGGAGGGTTGCTTTTGCCAAGACAAACAAGGATTGGACCTTGGATCAGTGGCGAAGTGTCTTGTGGAGTGACGAAGCGACCTTTTGTGTGAGTGAGACGACCGGAAAAAAAGTGTGGCGGCGAAAGGGGTCAGATCCTCTTAAGCTTAATCTCACGGCCAAGACAGTTAAACACCCAGAATCGCTTATGGTCTGGGGTTCGTTTGCCTACGGTGGTGGCCCAAGCCTTGTTGTTTTACCTAAAAGCATAACGGTTAATGCTGACCGCTATTTGAACATTTTAAAAGACAATTTAGCGGATTGTTTTGCGGCTACAGGAGCTGAAATTTTTCAGCAGGACGGTGCCGCTTGCCATACGGCTAAAAAAGTTAAAAAGTGGCTGGAAAATAGCGAAGTGAACTATATTCCTGATTGGCCAGGTCATAGTCCTGATATTTCGCCCATTGAGAACCTTTGGGCGATAGTTAAAGCCCGCCTTCGTAAAGAAGTGACAACAAACGTGACACTTCTCGAGGCGGCGCTCCATAAGGTGTGGGAGGAAATACCTGCCTAAATACTACAAAACCTCGCCGAGTGTTCCTTGACGACTTTTGGAGGTCAAGAAGAGGAAAGGCTACCCTATAGACAAGTAGCAGGGATATTGGTGAGTGTTCAATTAAAATTTTATTGATTTATATTGTGTATTAGTGTAGATATGGGGGGGGACAAAAATTAATGCACGGCGGATGCTGCCCGGACAGACCGACCCGCGCTGACTGTATTTTTATATATATATATATATATATATATATATATATATATATATATATATATATATATATATATATATATATATATATATATATATATATATATATATATATATATATATATATATATATATATATATATATATATATATATATATATATATATATATATATATATATATATATATATATATATATATATATATATATATATATATATATATATATATATATATATATATATATATATATATATATATATATATATATATATATATATATATATATATATATATATATATATATATATATATATATATATATATATATATATATATGTCAAAGTCCGTGAGAGGCCCCATTTGATGCCCAGAAAGGGACCCTGTTCTCTATCCCTGGCATAAACTACAACAATAATAGGTATGTCTTGAGATTGAAGTTAATCTTAGGTGCTTTGGACGTTAAAGAACTAATAATTTGGTCAATTGATACTATGGGTGATATTATTTATTATATGTAATGTGCACTGTTAGTCCATATGCGCCATATATACTGGATGCAATGTTTCATAGTATTGCATTAGTAGAATATGTTAAAACGTAGTTTATAAGTGTTGAAGCGTCTGTCATAAAGAATTGAGTCCTGTAAAAGTTAGCCCAACGATGGGATGTGATTCTTCTCACTGAGTCAGATTTTGTGTCAGAAGGTTTGACAGAGATGCTTTATGGTTATATATGTGGTCAACGTGTTTGCACTCGCCTACTATTATTTGATAGAATGTACTGCCGAAGATTTAAGTCTTTATGAGTGATGGCCATTTGTTATTTTCATATTTTCTTTATGACAGTCCTTAAATTAAAGTCAGTCAGGAGCTATGAGTCAGTCAGAGCAGTACCGTTGTATGACTTGCTAATATCAGTAGCAGTAATACAACTTAAACACATTAAATATAATTTATAATCCACACGTATTATTTACCATGAAAAAGTAATGAAAAGTCACTGAAGAAGACGGATTTTGATATTAAACTAATATATATATATATATATATATATATATATATATATATATATATATATATATATATATATATATATATATATATATATATATATATATATATATATATATATATATATATATATATACTAGGATATATACATTATATATATATATATAACCAACAATATATGAATAATAGAAGTTTATTTAGCTTTCGAAGGGACCATCTCCCTTCCTCTTCACAATACAAATGTATACAAATTGTATTCTGAAGAGGACGGGAGATGGTTCCTTCGAAAGCTAAATAAACTTCTATTTTTCATACATTGTGGGTTATTTTATTTATTTATTATATATATATATATATATATATATATATATATATATATATATATATATATATATATATATATATATATATATATATATATATATATATTATATATATATATATATATATATATATATATATATATATATATATATATATATATATATATATATATATATATATATATATATATAATAGAGATGACACTTTGCTTGAGATCATATTTCATCTCTGAAGTATTGGAAAATACATTCGTGATACTTGGTCCTAATACGTCTAAGACAGTTTCGGAAAGTTCCCATTATGGTAGATCACTTATGACTTATGGGGATGATTTAGATTTAAGAAAATATGGTATGTGCGGCGGAAGAATATGCAGCGTCCTTGAATCTCATACAGATCTGTATCATGAAGTAGTTAAGAATAAAACTTTTAGCAAAGCACTATTTGATTCGTTCATAAGATCATCGAAAACACTGTTGAAAGAATTTGAAGGATTTAGAGAGGACAAATAAATGAAGAGTAAAATAGTTATGTTTTAAGAAGGATTTATTGAGATGGTGTAACCGGTCAAGGACTAAGATCCTCAGTTGGAAACAGTGGAAGCACTTATACCATACTTTGATAGTTTTGACTCTAATAAGTACAATTTTTATTGGCGTCCTATACATTGAGGACATGAAATGGCAGTCAAAATCCATGTGAAATTTCTATATAGTTATTTTATTATCAAACGGATATTTGTACCCTTTACTGTAGTTGCCGCGGGCATGTGCTTTAGGCTAACAAATTAATCTCACTTTCAAACCCAGTGGCGGGATCATTGGAAATACAAAGCAAAAGGATTTTGTTGTGGGATAGAACATCATACGTGATGAGGTATTGTCAGTGAACCATATTTTTTGTGAAATTTCTGGGGCACCATTATACTATACTAAACTGATAATAAACTATAATTTTAACTCTAAACGAACACAAGAAAATTAAATCAAAATTATGATGTTGAAGGCCCATTACTAGAATATGAGAAACCATTCAAAATATAGAATTCAGTAAAACTAACAATCTCCTCATGAGTACTATCTTGCCTGATACTGCTTGTACAGGTGTGATATATCTGAAGATATCAGATGCCACATTGTACAAAATATTTCGGGAGCTGTGATGTATCAATAAGTTAAAACTGTTGTCTTATGTAATTCCAAAGAGAAATCTGAATAAATTTTCCAGAATTAGGGAAATGGAGAAAGCCCCACACAAGATTAGAAATAATCAATATGAGAAGGATATTGGAAGAAGTGAAAAGACATAGGATATACCAAGGATGTAGGGTAACGATCAGCATGAAGTTTTCAAGTATAAATTTGTAATAATTGGCCATCTATTCATTGATGAGAATGGATTCATGAAGAAACTAGTGAAACATAAATTGCTAAAAGAGCTATATTTAATCCTAGTGTCAGATTACTATACCCTTCATTCCCTATGGGCTAACATGCGTACAGGATACATGTCATAATGTACGTGAGAAAAATACTGTTATCTTCCAATTTCAGTTTTGAGATTTTTGGAGTAAATTTCTTGGCATTCTGCTTGGTATTCGTAAGAATGTAGAGATTATATTTTTCCTTTGACTCGTTTATTTAGGGGTAAGAGAAAGATAAGGAAAGACAAAGGGACACTAATAAGTCTCCAATTCAAATTACTGATA
>NC_090736.1:114280023-114310023 GCF_036898095.1 Palaemon carinicauda
CTCCTTTGCAAATTTAGCTTAGAAATTATGTGTTAAGCAAAAATTATGTTTTCCTTGGTATATTAATAATAATAATAATAATAATAATAATAATAATAATAATAATAATAATAATAATAATAATAATAATAATAATAATAATAATAATAATAATAATAATAATAATAAAATTAATAAATAAATTAATAAATTAATAAAAAAAAAACCCTAGAAAGAGGCGTCTTTGTTTTGATTATTTAGTAGAAAAAAAAATTTGTTTATATTTTTACAAAACAATTACGATAATCAGGCTTTCAGAATAATGTGTTCATGTGATATCATTTTAATGTAATGCCGAAGTTATCAAAATGCTATAAAAACGGAAAATTTTCTCTCTCTCTCTCTCTCTCTCTCTCTCTCTCTCTCTCTCTCTCTCTCTCTCTCTCTCTCTCTCTCTCTCTCTCTCTCTCTCTTGAAAACTAATAGTCAAGGAATTTACATTTACTTCCTGTAAGGTATTTTACGATTTCTCAAGTTATGTTTCACCTACTAGGGTTTCACCTACTGTATACGGTTAATTGATCAAGTTATTTTACTGGATTATTTTTTTTCTGATTCACCCATTATCTATAACAGTTTCATAAATGACAGGAACATTCTTTTTTTTTTTTTTTAGGTCCCGTTCACAATGTTGAACTACCATGTGTTTTTTTTTTCAGAGCGGAGGGGGGATCTGGCTTAAAAAAGAAGCTATTTTGTATTCCCATTGACCTTAGAAACTGATTAAAATAACACAACTTCTTATGTTCTGTTGCAGTTAGGTATTTGCATCTCTTGTGTAGGCATAATACAACATAGTTATCTATTTGTGTAATATTTGTCCTCATGTGAAGAGAAAGGAATACATATATATTTTTCGTTTGAATATAGATTCAAATCTACTAGTTCTATGACCATCCGCAAGAAAAAGGAAGCTTTGTACCAACTGTGTAAGTC
Organism: Palaemon carinicauda; assembly: GCF_036898095.1. Lineage (NCBI taxonomy): Eukaryota > Metazoa > Arthropoda > Malacostraca > Decapoda > Palaemonidae > Palaemon > Palaemon carinicauda. The sequence continues at coordinate 114,280,999 of NC_090736.1, forward strand.
AAGCAAACAAAGTAATTAGTGTGGTAGACATGTCTCAAAAAAAATTTTCAAGGGTGGCTTTAACCTCTGAAAGAACTTATGACCGCATTTCGTTTTCTGTCTTTTCTTCTACTACTCCCAGAGAATTTTATTTGTTTATTATATAAGTAGCATAAGGTAATAGTGGTTTCTCTTCTGGAGGATGTTATATTCATAGTAGGATATTTTTATATACCCGGACTATTTTAATTTTAGCCACATTCTTCAGTGAAAGTTACCTCTAGTTACTGATATCTCTCTCTCTCTCTCTCTCTCTCTCTCTCTCTCTCTCTCTCTCTCTCTCTCTCTCTCTCTCTCTCTCCAGAGAGAGAGAGAGAGATATTCCTTTTCGCAGTTGTAGACAAAAGTAATATAAAGAATCAGGACACATGGGCTGCGATAAGACCGAGGACAAAATGATCCTGACTTTAAAACAGAGAGAAATGCTGTGAAGAGCCTCGGTCATAATTTCCCCCGAATGGGTTGACGTCTTCGAAGGTTACCCAGGCTCTAACTAAAGACCGACACTTCTGCACGATCAAGGAACCAGGAAATCGTAAAGCCTTCTCCACCACACGCCTCACTAACCTGAATTTTTTTCTTGTGGATAAAAAAGACATTTTTAGATTAGGTTTTGGATGGAATATGCCTGAGGATTACTGTAATGTTTACCTTCCAAAAACATTTTTATGGATTTTTTTTTATCTTCAAATAATCCTCTTTCGTCATCCTGCAAACAAATGCCTCAGAATATTTTCAATTTCAATACAAATATTTATACTATTCTTACAATTTACGGGTTTCCCACTAACTGCTTCTTTTTTTACTCCGTAACAGTTTTTATTTTTTTCTAAATAAAATTGTTCATTACGTTAAAATTGTTCTCTGGATTCAGTATCAAGAATATGCTAAAGATATCATCTACTCTATCATAGTTAGATTATGCATTTCTAAAAACCTAAAAAAATACATCAGCGTTATAGTTTCTGATAACCTGCCCAAGGTGAAAGGTATGTATGATTCAAGTTTACAAAAACTGAAACATACATACTATTAAAAATGGGGAAGGTCATCCAAATGTGTACAAAGAGAAAAAGTATTTTGAAATATATATGTATATATATATATATATATATATATATATATATATGTATATATATATATATATATATATATATATATATATATATATATATATATATATATATATATATATATATATATATATATATATATATATATATATATATGAAATTGGGTGTGTGTGTATGTGTGTGTGAGAGTATGTAAGGCAATGTATATGTGTGGTTACTCGAATGCTTTCTAGAGAGATTGGAGAATATCAAAAAAGTGAAAATATATATATTCTTATGTAAAGTTTCCCAAAGGTGATGATGAATGTAGTTCCGTACTTTTATTGGCCCCCTTAAGAAAATTGTTGGGGAAGAACGCCCCAGCCCCATTTCAGGAAATAGGGAAGGCTGGGATCGTAAAGTTAATTTACTTTAAAGAAAAAAAAATACAAAAATCTTACAGAATATTTCATGATTGAGTCTTTTTTAATTTATGATTGTAGAATCTGACATCACTATCTTTAATTTGATCAATATCCACCTCAGTGGGGTCTACGGGACCCATAATTACAAAACCTTAAAATTGCAGTAAGATATAATGAGCCAATTGCTATTAATCTCTATATTGATATTGAATGAACTTAGGATATCATTTAGGGCTATATTGATTTGGTTATATATATATATATATATATATATATATATATATATATATATATATATATATATATATATATATATATATATATATATATATATATATATTGATTTGGTTATATATATATATATATATATATATATATATATATATATATATATATATATATATATATATATATATATATATATTTATATATATATATATATATATATATATATATATATATATATATATGTATGTTTATATATATATATATATATATATATATATATATATATATATATATATATATATATATTTGTATATACACACACACGCACCTATATATATATATATATATATATATATATATATATATATATATATATATATATATATATATATATATATATATATATATATAGATATATATATATATATATATATATATATATATATATATATATATATATATATATAGATATATATATATATATATATATATATATATATATATATATATATATATATATATATATATATATATATAGTGACAAGCCGAGAGAGGAGTTGTGAAATCAAAGGCAGATTGGAAACGACTGAGTTATATATTAAGGAACACTCTTCTTTATATACAAAACGGCAAGGCAACAGGACATGGCATGTTCGAGAGACAGACAAAGTTCAGAGCAAAACAGCAGACATGAATTTTCATGTTCGTTTGAGTGCGAGGGAAGAGCGAAGATACAAGTATATTTTATACTAAAGGAAATATGTACAATTGTGTGACACATGGTTGTTACATGGCTCCCCCTCTAAAAATGACATACTGAACATATTAAATAGGTGCCCTGAGTCTGGAGAGGTAGTAGTAAAAACTGCGCCGATTAGCAGCAGTGAGTGGCTGTAGAAGTCGTTGGTTGGGGTGCGAGCAAGTGGTGGATGATGCGTGGCTGTTGCCGCTCCGGCTCGTCACGGGGTAGGCGAGTGTGTCCTACGACATTCATAGGCGTGTGTGTCCTACGGCATTCATAGGCGTGTCCTACGGCATTCATAGGCGAGTGTGTCCTACGGCATTCATAGGCGTGTGTGTCCTACGGCATTCATAGGCCTACGGCATTCATAGGCGTGTGTCCTACGGCATTCATAGGCGTGTCCTACGGCATTCATAGGCCTACGGCGTTCATAGGCGTGTATGTCCTACGGCATTCATAGGCGTGTCCTACGGCATTCACGTCAGATTTGGTTGAAGTTGAATAGATGTCCTCTTCATCACGAGTGGAGGCGTTGATGGAGGTTTGAAAGTCATGAAGTGGGTTCAGATCACGAGGAGAGCTGTCTGCGGCAGGTTGCAGGCGAGTGATAATGGTCATTTTCCCGAGGGTGAGCGAAGCCCCTTGGTCCCCCAACAGTTGTTGAGAGAGCTGAAAAGGCATTGCTATACGGGCGGCTGGCGACGGCGAGTACTGCTGCAGAAGGTATGCGTTGATGGCGTCATAGTAACGGTGAGAGGTGTAGGGGGGATGGGGAGGCGGGAGGAGCGGGTCACTCCGGGGTCACCAATGTGACGGGCCGAGAGAGGATGTGAACTCAAAGGCTGGATGCAATAGACTGAGTTATATATTAAGGAACACTCTTCTTTATATACAAAACGGCAAGGCAACAGGACATGGCATGTTCGAGAGACAGACAAAGTTCAGAGCAAAACAGCAGACATGAATTTTCATGTTCGTTTGAGTGCGAGGGAAGAGCGAAGATACAAGCATATTTTATACAAAAGGAATTATGTACAATTGTGTGACACACGGTTGGTACTATATATATATATATATATATATATATATATATATATATATATATATATATATATATATATATATATATATATATATATATATATATATATATATATATATATATATATATATATATATATATATATATATATATATATGCAGAGGACTTCATCCAGAAATTCAATAGATTAAATATCCCGGTAAACAATGTAAATCTCTTGAGTCTTGACGTAGAATCCCTATTTACAAAGGTCCCGATCAAGGATGTATCAGGTTTCTTGAGGGAAAAATTAATCCCTTACGAAGATCAATTCCCCCTCGGTATTGAAAAAAACAATTAAGTTAATTAAACTAAGCGTGTCAAATAACGTTTTCTCTTTCAATGGAAATTTTTACAAACAGAAATTTGGTTGTAGTATGGGCAGCCAGTTATCTCCAATTTTAGCTAACCTCTACATGGAATACTTTGAAACAGAAATTTTAACAACAATTAAACCTACGAACATGGTTTGGCAACGCTATGTTGATGACATTTTCACATATTGGGATGATAGCTGGGGAGATTTCAATATATTTTTCAATAATCTAAATTCCCTAGTCCCTAGCATAAAATTTAAAACTGAATGGGAAAAAGATGGAAAATTAGCTTTTTTGGACATACTAATTATAAGGGAATCGACGGGGTATAATTTCACTGTGTATAGAAAACCAACTTTCTCTATTTCCTACATTCATTTCTTTGGTTATCACGACATTTCTGTAAAAATTGGAGTAGCTTGCAATCTATTTCTTAGAGGTTTGAGAATCTGTTCCCCACCCTACCTAAATAAAGAATTTGAAATCATCCGTAAACAACTCGCCCAGCTATTCTACCCGATGTATGTCATAGAAAAGGCCATCAACAAAGCCAACACCATATATTATAAAGATCATGATGTTACTAACCAAAGAGATTTTAAAAATAAGATAAAACTCCCATATATAGAAGGTATTAAAAATATAACAAATCATATCAAAACTGAGAACCCCTTTGTTTTATCATATCCAAAGACCATAGGAAGCGCCCTTATTAATGTTTATCAAAATAAAAGAGAAATAGAATCCGGCGTTTACAAAGTACCATGTGGGGATTGTGAAAAAGTGTACGTTGGGCAAATGGGCCGTTCGCTATCTCAAAGATTATCCGAACACAAAAGATCTTTTAGATATGGGTATGAAAACTCGGGGATTTTCATTCACCTTAGGGATTTAGGGCCCCAGATTAACTGGAGTGAGTCGTCTTTGCTTTTTAAGAGTACCTGTCCGTACAGAAGGAAAATCCTGGAATCAGCCATCATAAATCAATCAAACACAATGAACCTATCTGGGGGCCAATGGAAAGCTGACACAGTGGACAATACTCTTCTTAACCCTATCATTAAGAAGATAATCCACGGAGACCGACCACCAGACATGCATCAGAGGTCAAGACTTCCTCCAAGTGGCTCAACAATAAGAACACGCACCTGGATGTAATTAAATTTGGCTAATCCTTCCAGCAATTATAACAACTATAGAACAATTGAACACACCCTTTTGCTTTCATATATAAACCGTCACTCTCCACTGTAATCCTCACTTTTACTTTACATCCTGAAGAGGGTCGATGTTTATTGACCGAAATATAGTGTGATTTATTCATATTTCCTGTGTTTCTTTTATGAGCCTTTTTGAAAAAACATGTTAAACTGTTCGATTACAGTTATAAATAAGACATATATATATATATATATATATATATATATATATATATATATATATATATATATATATATATATATATATATATATATATATATATATATATATTTATCTATTGTACACACACACATATATATATATATATATATATATATATATATATATATATATATATATATATATATATATATATATATATATATATATATATATATATATATATATATATATATATATATATATATATATATATATATATATATATATATATATATATTTGGGCTCAAGCCATGTCGTCCTGATGGAAGTTCCTATAGGGTAGCTTCCTAGGGTATATTACAACTACGGCGATATTTCCAGAGAATTTACCTTAAGGTACCAGAATTCTAACTCCTGGAGCGAGTATCCCTCGTGAAAGGGATATCGCGACATATCAGAGGACGTATTCTTGACACGCCACATGGCAATCTGCATCCTGGACAGAGATTTCGTCTCGTAGGAGGGATTGGCAAGAAACGAATTCGGGAAAGAAAAAGGGGAGCCGCTCCCAAGGCTTCATTATCCTCCGATTCGTATGCGTGCCTGGCGCCAATCCTGGCGCCATCTGTATTCCTTTTTGCGTAGCTTAACAACTCGGTGTTTTTTCCTGTTTTTGTCGCAAATCTTGGATTTAATCTACTTTTTCATGGCTTCTCCGTCTTCGTCGGCCTCTGATAAGTTGAGTATAATGTCTTTTATGTATAAATGTAGGCTCTTGGTAAAATTTTGAGTGATTAATAGGATTAATCTTTGATACAAGAGCCGTAGCCTACCAGAGGCGTCCTGGACGCTGTCGCTCGCTAGGTATAAATTTAGTTAGTCAGAGCGACATTCCTGGTTGTTTTGCTTTAATAAATTTTAGCTATTTAGCATTACATAGGATTTCCTTTCGTGCTTAGTATTAATTTGGCAAAGTATTCGCCATTCTGGCCTACGCTAGGCCATGTAGCCTAGTCGTTTGGTCCTAGTACTTCATGCATGATTTTGGTTTTTCCAAGTGTAATAAAAATTTTATTGAAGCTTTAGGCTATATTTTATACATTTAAGACTGTGTGGAATATTTCCAAGATAGTATACGAGTGAGTTTCGGTGATTTAGGTAATCGATTCTCTTGGTGCCTAGGCTAGTTGCTTATGGAGCCTTAGTATACTTTATCATACTCCCCGGTTGCTTTCTTTTCTTCGGAGAAAGTATGCAATCCCTTTCCCTCTGTTTAAGCCTTGGGCTTATCCCTAAGTGGTTTTTTCCGAATTTATTTTCAATAAAACTATACTGGGGTGTTACTGTACCTTCCTGTTCCTGTAGTATGGTTCAAGAGGGACAGAAAAACAGAGTTTTTTAGTCTGAGTCTGTGTTGTCTGGCTTGGGGCAGAGTCCCCCTCGCTGGCCTGACACAGACAAAGGGAGCTTAGCCCCCTTAGGTCACTACCGAAGGTTTCTGTGGATATGATTCCTTCTTTTGTGATCTACCAGACTAGTCCTTGTTACTGTTCTCGGGGGAGGATAAGTTTCTTTCCCTAGGAGTAGCAACACCTTCCTTGCTTTGGTGCTCTGGGAGCTGGCAAGTATTGCTGGCCTTCTCCCTTAGATCTCCCTTAGGCTAAGATAAGTTTCTTGGCTGCGGGTGATATGTCACTAAAGGAAGGTTGGTAGGACCCTCTTGTCCCTTCCCCCTCTTTCTCCGTAATGGCCTAGCCATTACTGTACTGTACGTCGTTCTACATCTGGACCTAGTATAGGTTAGGATGTGGAATTGACTCAGCCCCTTGCCGGCAAGGGTCTTATGTTTTCGAGTGCTGCCCGGACCTCTCTTGGTCCCTCATCCATGCCTGCCTGTAGAGCCAGACGGCATTGGTCAGGAAGCCTGAATTAGTTTCTCCCCTTCCTTATATGCACTCTTTCGGTTGCCGGGCTTGGAGGTTGTGTACACTCTTATCCCGGCATCCATCCTATTTTTCTTCTAGTGCTGTACCCGACCCGGCCTATGAGGCCGGCAGCCGGGCAGGTGTAGTTCTCTGGTTCTTTTGCTGCCGGCTGGCATCGGTCTTGTACCTTTGCCGGCCGGCTTATGTCAGCCCTTGTCTGCCGGTCACCAAGAGTGTGGCCGGCAGCTGGGTACTACCTTGTGTAGTTGTCGGCCGGCAGCCATTGCCGGCCGACATTGGCTGTAGCCGGCCGGCAGTTGCTGCCGACCAGCACATGCATTTGAACCAGAGTGCTGCCGCCTTATAGCTGTTAAGTAGTATACTTTAAAGCTAGTTATGGTGTGTGCCGGCCGGCACGCATCCCCCTATACTGTACTAGTATTCTTCGGTATAACATATACTGTAAGAAGAAAACTATGGTAAGGGTTTTGGTACAGCACTGTGTCTTCTAACTCTATTGTGTTTTCTCGCACATCCCTTTGCTGTTGCACTACAGATAGGAAAGTGAGTTCTTTCCTGTCTATTATCTAGGATTTTATAATCATTGCTTTGGTGTGAGCTCCACCTGTTTCCTCTGGAAACTTTGCATTGGTTACTCTAGAAGAGATTAACCATTTGATTTTATTATCAGGAAGGCTGCAGCAATGGGTTGTGAGGGAAACACAAGTGTGTGTCTTTCCTTTCTGAATTGTTATGCTATACTATGCATATCCAGTGATACATAGTTCACTTGATACTCAAGGAAATTTCTTTTCTTTACAGAAGGACACTCTGAAGTGGGGAAGTGCTTTCTGCAACGTCCGCAGCAAGAACCTCTGCGGACATGAGTTTTGTAGGAGACACACAGCATACGCTGTCTCCAAGGATGATCTCCGGTATTGGGACCCTCAGGTATGTACTGTGTGCACTAAACTGATTACTGAGACCTTTAATTCCCCTAGGACAGAGGAAACAAGGGATATAGCAAGGAAGAAGCTTCGTACCTGGGTAAGGGGCTTCCAAAAGAACACTTCTGGCCCTTATCTTCCAAGTGAGAAGATGAGGGCGTATCTTTTCCCTAAGGCATCAGCTGATGCAGTGATTCCCCAGCCTCAAGAGGAGATCCCCTAAGTTTAGATCCAGGTGGATGCTGAAGTCGCGGTCGCGATGCAAGACATCCAGTTAGATGACAGGATGTCTGATGTGGACGGGTGTCGGGAGGAAGACCTCCTGGCAGAAGCCCAGGATGAAGTTCAAGCCCCAGACGTTGTAGAGGTAGAAGTCGACGAGGTGTCGGCTACTCTGGTTCAGATTCCGGAGCCTATTCCCTCTACATCGGCCGGTCTCCCAGTAGAGCTGGGACAGGCTCTCGCTTCTATTGTTGGAATGATCCAACAAATGCAGAAGGAGAATCAGGAGAAGGCGGCTGTAATGGAACTGCGAATGCAGTGCCTTGCAGAATCACATGGGCCCCAGAAAAAGCTTAATGTGAAAGACCTTCCCTCGTGCTCAGATGCTAACCCATGGAGGTATGCTGAGCACATGCCGATGATGACTGGAAAGATCGTCATCTCGGATAAGCTGGGCTCAGTTCCCCTGGAGGAAGTGGAATTCTGGTCCAGCAAGGCATCATATCCGGACTGTTATGTCTGGCTGAGGAAGGAACCAGCTTCAAAGGAGGAGACAGAGCCGAAGGAGGTCATAGTGATGGACCATGCTAAGGCTCAAGCTCTACTTTCATCCTCGATGAAAGAGAGGGGCTTCTTTAACTCAAAGGTAGCCGCATTGAATAGGAAGCTCCCTTCCTTTCTGTCCTCACCTACTAGAGCCTTCCCCTTTTTACAGAAAGGGTTTCTGGCTGTACTAAAAGCAGTCGAGGCCGGCAAGTCTTGCCCCTCCCTAGAGGAGTGTAAACCCTTGTCGCTGGCCCTGCTTATGGACCACAAGGACTGGAAGGAGGTCCATCTTACGTTCTCAGTTGGAAAGTTGGAGGCTGATATTGCCGGACGTCAGTTCGGCGAGGACCTCCCTAAGCTGTCTGACTTTCTTTTGCGAAGAGAGTTCGATACAAAAGAAAGACTGACTGCCTCAATGTCTCTTCAGACTACTCTCAAGACGATGGCAAGTGACCACAACGTCCATGAAATGTTCATGGTAGTGACCAAGTCTCATCTGGCCACAGTGACGAAGGACCTTTATGGCTTCGTCAAGGCAAGGAGAGCTTGTAGGGAGTTCGTGTTTACCTCGGCTACGGTGAGGCACGAGCCAAGGAAACTAATCTCCTCCAACATTTGGGGAAAAGACCTTTTCCCTACCGACTTGGTCAAAGAAGTTGTTGATAAGGCCGCCTTGGAGAATAGAAACCTTCTCCAGAAGTGGGGCCTGGCTATCAAAAGAAAGTCTTCCCCGGATGAGGGTCCTCAACCAAAGAGGAAGACTATGAGGACTAGGCTACCGTCTCGGCCAGCCAAGCCTCTTAGACAGCAACAGCAACTGCAATTGCCATTGCCCCCAGTGCCCCAGATCGTGGCACAAACCCCGACCACTTTTCAGTGGGTACCCCAGGCCGTGTCGACATAGTCCAAGGCATTCACCCCAGCGTTCGAAGGGCAGTCTACTTCCTTTCGAGCAAAGCCTAGAGGAGCAGCCAGAGGCTCGTCTAGACGTCCCTCAAGGGGAAGGGGATTCAGGGGTGGTCGTGGTCAGGAAGGCAAGACCTCAGGACGGCAGTCCAAGTGAGGTGATACCGGTAGGAGGGAGACTTCTGAAATTTCGGGATCGGTGGACCTTCGATCCCTGGGCCCACAGCCTACTCAAGAATGGACTAGGCGGGAGCTGGTACAGCACTCCACCCCTGTGCCTTCGGTTTTACCAACACTCCACCCCCGTTATGGAGGTATACGTTCAAGAACTGTTGGCGAAAAAAGGTGATCCGAAGGGTGAAGCCCATCAATTTCTAAGGGAGGCTGTTTTGTGTTCCCAAGAAAGACTCGGAAAAGCTCAGAGTCATTCTGGACTTGTCGCCACTCAACAAGTTCATAGTGAATTGCAAATTCAAAATGCTAACACTGCAACACATGAGGACCTTACTGCCCAAGAGGACATATTCCGTCTCTATAGACTTGTCAGACGCCTATTGGCACATTCCAATTAGCCATCGACTCTCCCCCTACCTAGGGTTCAGGCTACAACGGAGACTATACGCCTTCAGAGCCATGCCATTCGGGCTAAACATAGCCCCGAGGATTTTCACGAAGCTTGCGAGCGCAGCTCTCAAACAATTACGCCTAAAAGGAATTCAGGTAGTAGCCTACCTGGACGACTGGTTGGTGTGGGCAGCATCCGAGACAGAATGCTTGCAAGCTTCCAGTCAAGTGATCCAGTTCCTAGAGTACCTAGGCTTCAAGATCAACAGAAAAAGTCTCGACTTTCTCCATCTCAAAAGTTCCAGTGGCTGGGAATCCACTGGGACCTTTTGTCACACCGTTTCTCCATCCCGGCGAAGAAAAGGAAGGAGATAGCGGGTTCTGTCAAGAGACTTCTATATTCCGAAAGGATATCAAGACGCGAGCAGGAGAGGGTACTGCGCTCTCTCCAGTTTTCTTCGGTGACAGACCCAGTGTTAAGAGCACAGCTAAAGGATGCAATCGGAGTTTGGAGAAGTTATGCATCAAACGCGCGAAGAGATCTGAGAAGACCAGCCGCTTCGGCTAAGTACTCTTCTCAGGCCTTGGTCCCAAGCCAGACATCTAAAGAAGTCGGTTCATCTTCAGCCACCTCCCCCGTCGGTGACGATTCACTCAGACGCCTCGAAGGAGGGATGGGGAGGTCACTCTCATCGGAAAAAAGTCCAGGGGACTTGGTCCAAGCTATTCAAGACCTTTCACATAAAACTTTCTAGAAGCTAGGGCAGTGCTCCTTACCTTAAAGAAAGTTTCCCCGCGTCACTCGATCCACATAAGGTTGGTGATAGACAGCGAGGTAGTTGTGAGATACTTGAATCGACAAGGATCGAGGTCACCACCTCTCAACCAGGTGATGTTGGCCATCTTCCGATTGGCGGAAAAGAAGAAGTGGTACCTGTCGGCAGTTCACCTTCAAGGAGTCCGCAATGTGACAGCGGACGCTCTATCCAGGTTCACACCGATAGAGTCGGAATGGTCCTTAGACGCAGGATCATTCTCCTTCATTCTGAATCAGTCCCAGAACTGCAGATAGACCTCTTTGCGACGAAAGACAACAAGAAGCTGCCCCTGTACGTGCTCCGTACGAGGACCCCTTAGCGGAAGCAGTGGACGCGATGTCCCTCGACTGGAACAGATGGTCCAGGATTTATCTGTTCCCTCCTCACAACCTTCTGTTGAGGGTCCTCAACAAACTGAGATCCTTCAAGGGGTAGCGACAATAGTGGCCCACAAGTGGCCGAACAGCGTGTGGTTCCTCCTGGCATTGGAACTGTAGCTGAAGTTTGTACCGCTACCAGATCCAGTTCTGACCCAGCGAGTCCAGAAGTCACCTGTCTGCGCTTCATTACAGAAAACCCGGACCCTGCAGCTCATGATTTTCTCTCCCTAGCGGTGAGAAAGCGTTTTGGGATTTTGAAAGCCAGCATAGACTTCCTTGAGGAATATAAGTGCAAATCTACTAGAAGGCAATATGAGTCATCTTGGAGAAAATGGGTGGCCTTTTGTCAAGGCGAAGAATCCGTAGGAGATCTTGACAGACTTCTGCTTATCTTTCTTCTCCACCTCCATGGTCAAGGATTGGCAGCTAACACGATTTCAGCGTGTGAGGTGCTTTGACAAGACCCATTCTATATGCCTTCCAGGTCGACCTAGGTAACGAGATCTTTAATAAAGTCCCGAAAGCCTGTGCTAGGCTCAGACCTTCAGCACCTCCAAAGCCCATTTCATGGTCTTTAGACAAGTTCTTCATTTCGCTTCTCTGTTGAGCAATGAAGAGTGTGCGTTAAAGGATTTGACACAAAAAGTTATTTTCCTATTTTGCACTCGCGTCCGGGGCCAGGGTTAGTGAGATTGTAGCCTCTCGAGAGAGGCAGGTCGTGTTCAGTTCCTGGATGGGGGAGAACTGAACCTGTTTCCGGATCCTACGTTTCTCGCCAAGAATGAGTTACCCACCAACAGGTGGGTCCCTGGAGAATCTGCCCTCTGAAAGAAGATGCATCTCTATGTCCAGTAGAATGCCTAAAGGTCTATCTTCATAGAACTTCAGACTTCAAGGGTGGTCAACTATTCATGGGAGAAACATCAGGCTCAAATTTATCTCTGAATCAACTCAGAGCGAAAATCACATATTTTATTCACAGAGCGGATCCTGACAATACACCCGCAGGTCACGATCCGAGGAAAGTTGCCTCATCCTTAAATTTCTTTAATTGTATGGATTTTGAACATCTCCGTTCATACACTGGCTGGAAGTCTTCCAGAGTGTTCTTTCGCCACTATGCGAAGCAAGTTGAGGAACTAAAAGAGATCTGTGGTAGCAGTGGGTCGCGGTGTTAACCCTACTGTTTAACTCTGCGAGGAACAGTGGTCTTAATTGGGACGATTAATTCCAGGGTGAGTGTGTAGTTACATACTGTACTACAAACTAAGTGAGGGCACTGTGTTGCCCATGCAGACTGTTCCATTTCCGAAGGTGAACCTAGCATAAGTGCAGACATGTGTGCCGAGCGTTTCTAACGCTAATGTCATTGATTTGTAATACAGGCTTTTATGACTTTGATACCTCGGTATCTTAAAAGTGGCATTTAATGTTTTTTCTTTCAGACAGACAAGCTCTGTTTACTATCATACTTATGCTTAAAGCTTTGGGTTATATATATATATATATATATATATATATATATATATATATATATATATATATATATATATATATATATATATATATATATATATATATATATATATATATATATATATATATATATATATATATATATATATATATATATATATATATATATATATATATATATATATATATATATATATATATATATATATATATATATTGGGGTTAACCTGTCTATTTATTGCCTGTCAATAATCTGGTTCTTGAGAACCTTGCGTCTCCTTCACCTGTGTCAATTTATTGGTATAATTGAGCATTCATTCTATGTACCTTATCTGGGATAATTCTAATAGAATTATTCCTTTATGCAAGCTATGTTGCATTGGTTTTCCTCCTATGCGGATATAAAACCTTTGTCCAATACAAGTATTGTGCGGAGATCTGGTCGATATTTCATATTGACGCAGTGGTTCTTTACAAACTATGCTTTACTTAATATAGGGTGAGACCACTATATTAGCTTGCCTGGTATTCATACATAGGTATATGTACTCTTCGAGACTTTTCAAGAGTCTAGTAGGACTCTTCCGTGTAGGGGGCAGGAAGCTCTAACATGGTTTATAGTTAGTTGAAATGATGTATAACGGTAACATCTTAGGTCTCTAGGTCTAGTCGACCGGGAAAATTTACATCCGGGGAGTACGGCACGTTCTGAGAATCCACAGATACAGTAATGCTCTGGTACACTTCCATCAGGACGATATGGCTTGAGCCCAAAAAACGGATTTTGAGCGAAGCGAAAAATCTATTTTTGGGTGAGATGGCCATGTCGTCCTGATGGACCCGCCCTTGCCTTTCTAAGAAAGGGCTGTAGGACCCCTCCCTACTTACAGTATCTGTAGCACCTCGTGTACGCTACAAGGAATACAGATGGCACCAGGATTGGCGCCAGGCACGCATATGAATCGGAGGATAGGGAAGCCTTGGGAGCGGCTCCCCTTTTTCTTTCCCGAATTCGTTTCTTGCCAATCCCTCCTACGAGACGAAATCTCTGTCCAGGATGCAGATTGCCATGTGGCGTGTCAAGAATACGTCCTCTGATATGTCGCGATATCCCTTTCACGAGGGATACTCGCTCCAGGAGTTAGAATTCTGGTACCTTAAGGTAAATTCTCTGGGAATATCGCCGTAGTTGTAATATACCCTAGGAATGTACCCTATAGGAACTTCCATCAGGACGACATGGCCATCTCACCCAATAATAGATTTTTTCGCTTCGCTCAAAATCCGTTATATATATATATATATATATATATATATATATATATATATATATATATATATATATATATATATATATATATATATATATGTGTGTGTGTGTGTGTGTGTGTGTGTGTGTGTGTGTGTGTAGAAATCACGAAAGCTAACACTTGATGAATATAAAATGTATTATAGACACGAGAGAAAAAATGAAAAAACTTGATTTTCTTCATTATATATATATATATATATATATATATATATATATATATATATATATATATATATATATATATATATATATATATATATATATATATATATATATATGTGTGTGTGTGTGTGTGTGTGTGTGTGTGTATGTGTGTGTGTGTGTGTATGTGTAAAAAGGCAAAGTCTCTGCGTGCGTGTGTTTGATCCCTATAGATAAAAAATCACCAGACACAGAATATTTAATGATAGAGTCTAATGTATTTCTTTTTACTTTTTTCATTTTTCTACAAAACGATGACACCCAAATTATTTTCATATATATATATATATATATATATATATATATATATATATATATATATATATATATATATATATATATATATATACACACACAGACACACAGACACACACACACATACACACACACACACACACATATATATATATATATATATATATATATATATATATATATATATATATATATATATATATATATATATATATATATATATATATACATTCTTGCAGGGATACCCAGCTATTAAAATATTATAATGTAATGTCAGTATAGACTACCGGTCGATTCATGTAAGTTATCTTTGCGATGACTCATTCTGAACCATATGTCTTACAACTCCTAGATACTCTTACCGCCTAAGATATCATTTGTGGAAACTGCAAATATGAAAACAAAGGATTTTGCATGTTAAGGTGGAGATGATATTTGTAATAAAGGTAGCCTAACATTCCTTCCTCCACAACACAATTTAGGAGGTTCATTTTTTTTTTTTTTTTATTTCTGAGCACTACAGTGATCACAGTTTTGTGTCATGAAGTCAGTTTCTATTATCTCTTGTGTTTCACTCCGAAATCTTGGGTCATAGGTGAAGGTACTATGATGCCATTGTGTTGTATTAAACGAGCCTGCTCCTACTTTTGCACACGTGACTATTCATTATTTCTTCATGTATCTATTGTTTTTTTTTTTTTGAGCAATTGTTGTGTGCTTTTTAGTTTGAAGTCGAGTTATTCTTTTCTTCCTTTTTCCATATTTCTAAGTGCTGCAGTCCTTTGTTGATTATTTTCCAGGCTAGAATATATTTGGTCTTAGTCTTTTTCTTCATGCATAGCTATCATTCTGCCGTCATTAGAGTTTCTTCTATGGGAATCTTTAAGAGGGTGAGGGGTTATGCCCGGCCCCATAGTTCTCTTAATGGGCTCTTCAAGATTTCAGACCACCTCCATTGTCTTTTTTGGAAATCTTTATATAACAACACGCTTTCAAATTTTACATAAAATCATACATATTTCAGGTTTAAAGTGTATGGGGTTCTACCCACCATAGCTCCCTTGATTCTTAGAGATTTCGAGCCACTTTCATTTTACATAAGAATACACTTTCAGTTTATATGTAGTATTGGATAGGTGAATATCTGAATTTTTCATAGTGTTGGGGATTTTGCTCCCATCAGCTCCTTTAGTGGGACATTTAGAGAATTGACGGTTGACTGGAAGTACTTGATTTAATTGGCAAGGCGAGGAAGAAAAACATTTACAACTCCTGTCACCTTGCTACTATTAGGTGGTGACCTTACTTGTCACCTTGAAGATTTCCACTGGTTTGTCTAATTCTTGGCCAAGGGAAGTCCTTCCAAACTCATTTACTTCTGCCATAACTGTCTATTGCAACATTCAACAGCTACTAAGAAAAAAAACTGCAATAGGCCTCTTGCAATCTCACAGTGGCACTGAATTTTTAAACTCAGTGGAGTACACATAGAGCAAGAGGCACAAAAGTTTTCTCACATTTGTGTCTTTGTTATGGAATCGGGTTTGATTAAATACCCCTGGGCATAAGATGTGGAGACTATTTATGAATCAATATCATATTGCTCTATCACTACTGACAGTGAGAGACAACAGCAGCCTTCATTTATTAATGCGGATAAGATTGTGTCTATAACTTTCTGTTAGATCTTAAAGATGGTTGGAGTTGATAAGATTGCAATGAGAAGCATTCCCCCTCCATATGACTACAAAGATTGATAAAACTTTCCAGCAGCAGGACGTATGCGAGTTGTGTACGACACTGTTCAAACAGGTGCGGACAAGCACAGGTACCATGTCCATGCCAAATCGAACAGCATATTTTATCCGGGTTTACTGTATGCATTGTAATTCAGCTTATTGTGAACTTAAAACTCGACTCCCAGTTTTCGCTTACAATTCGAGTTACAACCTTGGTCCTGTACCCCCCAAAAAATTAAAAGTAATGTCAAAATCATAATCTTGACAAAACAAGGACTAAGCATTCAGTTAATGTCCATCATGAATTTCCTTTTCCTTAAGTCTCTAGCCTTCTTAGGTTCTCCTTTTGATAGTTACCACAATATGTTTCACTTCAATTTTACACCTTTGACAGATTCATAAAATGAGCAAAATTGAGCTAGATCATATGTATAATGAAAAAATTTATAATCTGATAAACAAAATTTTGTTGGCGGGGGCTCACTTCGGTGGTTCGCCAGTCATTCGCTGCTAACAAAAATGAAATGAATACCACATTTAATCCAGATCTCCACAAAACCTCTTACATACTTTATTTACTTTTTTACTTTCTGTACACAACAGTTATGACTAAAAACCTCCCCGCTGGTGGAATTCAAAAACTTTCTGATGAAAAGAAAAGAAAATATCTGTTTTGAGGGAAGGGTACTGAAAATTATATCACAAATTGTAATAAAGGCTACTTGCTCTCTACTGCTAAAACATATTCAGAAAAAGTTACTAGAGCCATTGATGAAATGCCCATATGCTTATATCACGAGACAGTTACTTTTAAAAATCTATATCCCCACTAAAAAAAAACCTACTATAACAAGTAGAAGGGTGTATGACTGTAAAAAAAAATTATGGCCAACCACCACAGTAAAAAGGAATATCTTATCTCCCTTGCCCTTTTACAGCTTTATATGGACTTAGACCTAGAACTGGAGGTTGTACATTCAATCTATGGACTCAACAAAGTGCTTACATGAGGGATTTTGATAAAACTAATATCGAAGCGAGATCTGCAGTAACCTCATCAAGAGAGAACAAAAACTTCTAAAGCTATAAGTAACTGTGTCTTTGGGAAAAATATACTCAACCCCTTCATATATACAAAATAAACTCAAGTTGTCAATGAAGTAGCCACTTACTTAAACTAAGCCTTGAATCCAGGGCTAAAATCGACCAGCCGTTTGACTAAAGATCGCATTATCCGTACATTCACCCTTCCACGGGTCACCATCAATCACAAAGGTTTTACCACTCTTTGAACAGCAAAGTTTAATCTATACTAACTCTTTCATAAGATTTTTAAGAAGAAATATGGTGAAAAAGACAAGCTCATTTACACTGACACAGATAGTTTCATTTTCACTCTTTTAGTTACTGATCTTATTTCGAAGTATGCTCAATAGTCCTTGAAATGGTATGGAGTTTTCCAACTTCCATGTTGACCACCCATCCTTCAATAATGAGAGAGAAGGGGAGCTGCTGCCGTTGAAACCCAAAATATATTCTTTGCTACTCAACATCCAGATACAGACTAATTGGGTGAAAGGTATCCCATGCTCCATACATCCTGTTATAAAGCATGACAAGTTTTCCAAAATCCTGGAAGATCATCGAGTCAACTATCTCAATGTGAAATCAATAAAAAATGTACCGGCCCATGTGAGTACCAATAAGGTAGAAAAGAAGTACCTCTCGGCCTTTGATTCAAAACGTTATCATTTGAGTCAATGCATTTCCTAGGCATACATATATCTGGATATTGTTGGGGGGTGGGGGGTTGGGGCGGGTGATGAGCAAGGAAAAAGTGAAGCCCCTATCAACAATCCACTCACCAAATTGGTTGAACTGCCTTTTTTCTTTTCAGAACCACTTCCACGTGTTTACTAAAATTGTGAAAAAAGAGAGTAGAGAAGGTTACAGATAATTTTCAGCGTACCAATGAAAATTCCACTATAACGATTTTAGGGAGGAAAGTCAAGTAATTCGAATAATAATAATAATAATAATAATAATAATAATAATAATAATAATAATAATAATAATAATAATAATAATAATAATAATAATTATTATTATTATTATTATTATTATTATTATTATTATTATTATTATTATTTTTATTACGTTAATGTGTATAATTGCTGTTTTGCTTTTCTCCATGTATTGTATTGCTTTGAAAAAAATAAAAGGGATGTTACTATCCATTAAAGGTTTTACCTATGCTAGGCTATTTTTTTTTTTTTTTTCATTACATATTTAACATACTCAGGTAACTAAAGAATCAATTAAAATGTACAAGGCTTTTAAACATGAAGATTTGGACCTTTTTAAATAGCCAGTATGTATCATTGAGTCTGGCTTCTCAAATTTTGGTAATTTCTATCTTAAAGAAAGATTAATAATAAAGTATGAAAGTAAGTTTAAACACATTTATATATATGATGTGACTCAATAAACTTTGAAATTGCATCTAGTCATAGGTACAAAGCTCTTACTCTGCAAATATCGTATACATAATTTGTGAGATAAATACGGAAGCTGAACTATACCCTTTCTTATATTTCTTTGATGATGTATTTCTCGAAGCTTTAAGTGATAAAATTGTTGTGGTCGTCTTTACTACGGAACGTCCTTTCAATATTTGATTAACAAAGTATGATTTACAGTGGGGAAATATATTAAGAATATATGTATAAACGCCTCCCTTATGTTATTGCTGAATACTAGGGATTTAACACAGGTTGAATTATTATGCAGACAAATATTTGGTTCTCTTTTATCAAAGGAAATTTTTAATGTTTATAAAAAATGCCGTTATGTCTGAACCCTTTTTCCCATTTGGTGGTAGATTTAGATTTAAATACTTCAAGCGATCTCTAGCTGAGAGCAGGACTAGTAGGGAGTTCCTCGGCCTAGGTTTTTCTTTGGAGAAAGGGAGATGTAAATAGGAAGTTTTTGGAAAAAGTATATGAAAACTATTCTGACCCATCAAGCTTGATGGGTATTAATTTCATTCACAGAGCAGCTATAGCTTTAAATGGGCGGATTACCGTAAAAAAAACGTAAAAGACTAATTGGTAAAGAATGATGCCCATACTCTGCTTACACTTACCAGAAAAAAAAAATATTAGTTTTGTTCTCCCTGATATGTGGCATTTGTCTAAATTAACCTGAGTATAAACTACATTTTTATTTGCATAGCCGTCTTCTTATGGTAGCTCAACATTGTTCCCCTTAGAAATAAGAAGGCTCAGACTCAGTTAAAAGGTTTGAAAGTTATCCTTTTCTTGCTCTAATTTCGAGGAGTGAGTCGGCTCCTTACTGACAGGGGATCAGAAAGTAATAACAAACTTACGATCAGATACTTGAAAGAAAAAAAATATATAAAACTTTACAGCGTTTCCTAATGTGAAATCAAACCAGTCATTACAGAGCGTGTTATATGAACTCAAATGGCCAAAAAACATTCAAACATTTAACCAAATGAAATACTCTTGCCTATGTTGACATCCTCCCTCAACTTGACAAAAAAAAAAAAAAATAAATAAATAAATAAATAAATAAATAAATAAATAAATAAAAAGGCACCTGCCACAGAGGATTGGGGGAGGGGCAGTCTCCCCTTGAAGTTAATGGTTATACGAATGTAGAAATTATAAAGAGGCAATTTTGCCGCCAGATGTAAAAAAGAAAACATATTCACATCAGAACAGAGTAGTAATGCACTAGATATACTGTAAGTCAGGCAGTGCGCGTTACAAATGGGATTTGGAAGTCTATTCCATCTAGATTTTTCTAGAAGGTCTTCGTGGTGAAAAAGTTGAGGATATTTTTTATAAAGTAGAACTTATACTTACAGCCATAACAGAAACTTTCGCCACTGGCATTATCACAAGGAAACGTGAGAAGGAGAAAGTCAAGTATCTTGTTGCGGGTGCTATAGAGGAAGATTTTTTTTTTTTTTTGGGGGGGGGGAGTTGGTACCTTATACACCTAATTATCAAAAGAATGCAGAAGCTCGGATACAAATATATTGAAGTTTAGGGAAAATCTGGAAATAGGGGATAATCTGTGAGGAAAGTGAACAGCTAACTAGAGTGACTTCGTTTTTAGGAATTGCTGCAAGGTTCTTGGTAACCATTAAATTTGAGGTTAATGGTTGTGAAATACATGTGCTATCATGTAAAACACAACCATGAAAAGGATTCTAAAGGGGGTAGGGAGTGGGGGTTCCTTAGTTTAGGTTTGGTCTCAGATAGTGGCCTCTTCATTAAATAAGGATATGTGTGTTTGATAGTAGGAACTACTTCAGTAGGCATCGTATCAGATGGACTTGCAGCGCAAACACATAAAATTTCACCACATAGCGATATTTTGAGCAGTAGATGGCACCTCTTTACTATATATTTCTGCATTCGAGAAGACAATCTTCTTTTTAGAAATGTCATTTTAATGAAACCATGTTGATCTCCAACGTGATTGTACCAAATGCATATATATCATTACTCATACGATGATGATAGTGATGGAAAGCTTTGATTATATGTGGAAACTTCAAGGTATAAACAATTTTTCGTGAACTTCCAAAAGATAATTGTAGCAGTCTACACTTGGAAAGGGTTATGGAAGCATTAATATATATGCTATACCTATGAGAGTTGGGAGATCTGGTCGTGCAGAATGTATTCAATATTAATTTTTGCAGTTAGTAAATTTGGCGAGGAGGGTTCTTGGAAATGAAAAAAATAATAATATCCCTATTGACATTTAAAAAATGTATGCTGCCCTCCTGCTTTGGAAAACTTGGGAAGGTTCAAATTTGTTATATCAGAGGATTTTCTTGTAGGTAGTGGTATTTGAATAGACTTAGTTTATAATTTTTTTTCTTCTATTTATTAAACCAAAAATAAAATTTTCATTAGTTTGACTAAAAAATATTTTGGGCATATGATTCGCCCTTTGTACTTTTATTTTTGACTTGAATTCTATCCTTAGTCTACAAATGAGAATAATTATGTAATAGTTGGTTCATTAACCAGAAGTCTTGCATTAAATTTTATTTAAGTGTACCTGACACATTAAATACTCAATTTTTGGGGAGAAGTTGCAATAGCTGGAAAAAGCATTATCGTAACACTAATATCTTTGGGAAATAAGAATATTTCCTTACAAATATTGCAGGTAACTCTACCAACAAGCTTCATAATAGTGTGACGGGCCGAGAGAAGGTTGTGACTCAAAGGCAGGTTAAAAACAACTGAGTGACTTTATTATAGAACACTCTCCTTTATATACAAAAGTTCAAAGCAATAAGAATTTTCATGTTAAAAAAACAGACAATGTTACAGAGGAGAAACAAGACAAGTTTTTTCAGGTTCTTTTTAGTGTGAGGGGAGAGCGAAGATACAAGCACAAAATTAACTATGTACGCTCGTGCAACACATGGTTGGTACATGGCTCCCCCCCTAAAAATGACATACTGTACATGTTAATTAGGGCGCCCTGATCTAGAGAGGCAAACTGTAGGCGGGTCATCTGGCAGGAGATAAGCAGGTTTTAGACGATCAATGGAGACCCAGTCTTCTTTGCCACGAATGTTTAGAAAGAATGCTTTTGGACTGCGTCGTATCACAAGGAAAGGCCCGTGTAAGGGGACATTAGCGGTGGCTTGTTAGTGTCGTTGGACAGGAAGACGTGCGTTGCAGAGTGCAAGTCTGTCGTTATGTGATGCTTCGCAGGGGGCTTGTAGGTCTGGTGACATGGAGTAAATTTTTCCACGACGTGACGTATGTGCTGGAGATCGTCGGAGGAGGTTGTAGAAGGAAAAAATTCGGCAGGGAAGACCAACGGATCGCCATACACCATTTCAGCTGCCGAGACATCGAGGGCATCTTTAGGAGTGGTCCTTAGTCCCAGGAGGACCCAGGGAAGCAAAGTAAACCAGTTGGAATCCTTGCAGCGGGACATCAAAGCTGCTTTGAGGGTGGGATGAAAACGTTCAACCATTCCATTGGCAGCGGGGTTGTAGGCCGATGTTTGATGTAGGGAGATTCGCTAATGATGTCCACAATTGAGAGGTGAAAGTGGTACCCCTGTCAGAAGTAATATGCTCAGGGATACCAAATCTTGCAATCCATCCTGAGAGTAAGGCAGATGTACATGAGGCGGACGTTGCAAACGGCACGAGGGATGTGAAAGGCCATGAATGAAATCAAACACCTGCCGGCGCATGGGAGCAGAGATCCAAGGTCGTGGTCTATCAGTACTGATGTCATAGAGGAGGGTGGTGTTGGAGTCTCCGAGGGGGAAGTCTTCCCAACGGAGGGACGTGCAGGATGTCCTACATGCTTGATACTCTGGATCCTGTCTTTGGGCTTCAGCCAGGGCGTTGTAATCCAATCGCAGTTGAACAGCAGCCAACGTGTTTCTTGACAGGGCATCGGCAACGGGATTCATTTTCCCAGGGACGTATTGAAGGGTGCAATTGTATTCAGCCACGGCGGAGAGATGTCGGCGTTGACGGGCGGACCAGGCGTCAGACAGTCGATTGAAGGCGTGCACCAGAGGCATGTGGTCTGTGCGAATGACGAAGGGTGTACCTTTTAAGAAATGGGGAAAGTGATGTACAGCCAAGTGCACCGCCAGCAATTCGCGATCGAAGGTAGAATAACCTGATTCTGCCTTGGACAGATTTCTGCTGAAGAAGGCCAATGGGCGGGGCGAGCCGTTGACCACCTGCTCGAGTACTGCACCAATAGCGACGTTGCTGGCATCGGTGGAGAGACGGAGAGGGACATGTGGGATAGGAAAAGTGAGAGCCGCAGCAGTTGATAGGGCCTTCTTTGCATTGTAGAAGGCTGCATCTTGAAGGGGACCCCACTTCACGTCCTTTGGCTTGCCCTTGAGGGAGGCGTAGAGTGGAGCAAGAGTGGCGGCAATGGCTGGCAGAAAACAGTGATAATAATTGATCATGCCCAAAAATTCCTGCAGAGCTTTCATGGTCGAGTTCACGGGGAAGTCCTGAACGGCCGCTACCATCTCAGGGACGGGACGGACTTCTTCAGGAGTGATATGGTGCCCTAAGAACGAATCTTCGTTGGCGCCAAAGGTACTCTTGTCGTACCTGACTACAAGGCCGTTTTGTTGCAGGTGGTCGAACACGATGCGCAGGTGACGGAGGTGTTCCTCTTTTTAGGAGGAGAACACAAGTATGTCGTCCACATAACATACACAGAAGGGGAGGTCCCCTAAGATGCCATCCATGAGACGTTGAAATGAGGCCCCAGCATTACGAAGACCAAAACAGGAGTAATTAAAGGTGTATGTACCAAACGGAGTGGTGATGGCTGTCTTGGGGATGTCTTCTGGGTTCTTATGCACCTAATAATACCCCTGCAGGTAGGAGGTCAGATTGGCAATGTTTGGGAGGGGTAGTGATCCGGTTCTGTTTGCATGTTCAGGCGCCTGTAATCCCCGCACGGAGGAGAGAGCCGTCTTTTTTCAGAACTATGTGTAAGGGTGACGACCATGGGCTGGAGGCCTTTTGACAAAGGCCCATTTCCTCCATTTCAGCGAACGTCTGTTTGGCGGCTGCCAATCGTTCCGGTGCCAGACGTCTGAATTTTGCGAAGACTGGGGGTCCCGTCGTCTTGATATGGTGATAAATACCGTGCTTGGCAGGATCCGTGGGCGTTTGGCGAAGTTCTGGACGGTAAACTTCCGGGTACGACGTTAGGAGGTGGGCGTAGGCATCCGTGGGTGTGCTGATTTGGAGAGCGAGGTTGGAGGGGGCGGGTTGAAGAGGTGTCGACAAGTACAGTGGGCGACATCGACCAGAAGGTGGAAATGAGAGAGGAAATCCGCACCGAGGACTGGCAATGGGACGTCAGCAACGAGAAACTTCCAATTAAAGTTACCGCTTCCGAACGATAATGTGAAGTTCTCGTAACCGTAGGTGAGTATCGCAGATCCGTTGGCAGCTACCAAGCAGACGTCGGCAGACGTAGACAGACTACGTCGGGTCCTGAAGAGTTCCCTTGGAAAAAAAGAGAACGATAAGCACCTGTTTCTACCAAAAATCGCACACTCGTTCTTGATTCATGTAAAAAAAAAAAGATTAGAAACACGGGAGGCCACCACCACGAGCGATGGCCTACTTACACGTTTTTTGGCCACTGACAATCCATAGCACATTTCTTAGCGGTTGCCCCGAATCTGAAGTGATAGTAGCAAAACTGCGGCGAATGGGAGGTAGTAAGTGGCTACAATAGTAAAAAAAGTTGATCTTAAATTCGAGCATGAAGTAGCCCCTATCAATATGCATTACCCAGAATAGATTTATGGGTTTGTCAATGGTGAAGTTCATTAGAAATTTAAATAATTACCAAGGAAGTGCAAATATCCTTATGCAGAAAGCCCTTTATAGTATCAAGTACAGAAGAAACTTGAAATGGGTATTCTATCCACTGTTGCTGGTTATAAGGTGTACATTATGACTAACAAAGAGAGATGGTCCCATTGAAGTTTTCAAAGAAACAAGGAACTAGAGAGCCTATTTATCTAAAAGGATCTATTCCCGCTATCATTTTAAATTTTATAAAGAAAAATAGGAGCTATAATGGAATTTAATTTGGAATAGCCATATCAATTTCTTTAAACAAGTCCAAGTGACCCTGTAATAAAAATTCATTATCTCCTAACTAATATTTTTTTCAGTTCCACCACATCAGAGTTGGAATTCGTCCTTGTTTTTCCGTATATCAATGAAAGGTCCTATTTTGGGGTTGCGACAGTTAATGCATTGGATATTTTTAGTATGTGGGGTTGGGAGTAAAAGGAGAGGGTATCGTAGTTAGGTGTAATATCCTTTAGCTACAAAGGAATTGGATTCAGTATCCATTCGCCTGGCTGACCAAGAAGGATGAGAGATACACTTCCGTGAAGATTCCAGCACAATATGTAACTTCAATAATATAGCAAAGCCGAAAATAGTATAAAAGCTGCTACTTCCCCCAGTATGCACTTATTCCACAGTGAGGTACCATGCTGGTCGCATTTCTTCCACCTTCTCTTGAGGAGATTAGCTTCAATGAGTACTGAGATTTTAGAGCCTCGTGATGTTTGCAGCAGGTGAATGGGCTTTTTAGCCAATTAGCTGTACTTCCTAAAAGAGTTGCCCTCTTTGTAGTAAAAGCCATGTTACCGTCAGCCTTTGAGTTTGGGCAAAATGTCACATGGGATTTACAAGGTACAAAATATTTAAAATCCCGCAATAAACAAGGGTGGGGGTTGGGGATAAGAGGCTCTGAAATCGACAGGTAGGTGGAGCATTACCGTCAAGGACAAGAACAGAAAAGATAATAGAAGAAATAAAAAGAAAACAGCAAAAAGAAAGAGAATCTCCTCTTATAGGAAATAAACATATAAAGACATGTTTAGTACAATGTAATTTAGTACTGGTACAGAAGTGTGTGAGTGGAATTCCCAGCCATGTAACAAGTCAGCTACCCACAACACTTTAAACAGCAGGTGTTGTAGATGCTTTGACAAGGACTAACTTCTGTATTGGATATTAATCTTTCATCAGGAGAGGCAATCACTGATTAGTTTTTAGAATTTTATATAATGGCATAGAAGGATTACTAATAGATTTAGCTAATTTGGCTTTGAGACTAAATCTAAAAGTCACTGGAGCAGATAGAAGCACGTTTGGAAATGTCACAGATGTTTTATTAATCAACACTTTGGCAAATACAATCTTTAAGCTGAGTTGGGTCTAGATTGGTGAAAGACTCGAAGAATCAGATCCTCATTCCAATTACTGATCTTTTTCACAAAGTTATTAGCCAAGTTTGAGTTTCACACTGTTAAAACAATCAGGCGGCTGATATATCTTTTATAGGATTACAAGGGAACATCCATTTCAAATGTTTCACCAAAGGATTATTTTACAGATTTGAGTAAAAGGGAAAAGAAGTAGGGTGCAAAAGGAAAAAGAGAAGGACTGCATGTTATTTATCCCCATGTACTCGATGTTGCATCAGAAGATAAATATTTGATGGATAATATTAAGATTTGTGTATTCAATTAATTCCACCGCTTCCGTTGAGGAATTAAAATTTAATATAAAGAGGGTAAACTCAATGTTGATATAGTCATCCTAAGGCCACCGGCTGGGGTCGCCCTCCATCAGGCACTTTCAAAAATCTTAATAGATTGATGTAAACAATCTTTAATAAAACTGGTTTAGATCCTGATCAGACGAAGGCAACGTTAAATATATCTTTCAATAAGGTTACATCTGAAAAAAAATATACCAAGCCATTATTAGTATGTAGAGGTTTAATGATGTTCTAATTAGAAACCCCATTTATTACGGTCATTATAATCTAAGCCATGGGGGCCGGGGGTTACCACTGAATGGTTTCCCTTTGTACAACATAAGTACTCACATATCAGAAAATTGCTCCCATCACTACTACAAAACATCAAATTCTTTAGATTTGACTTACGATTACCAAACTGCTGCGATGGTGATTGGGCTATGATTTGCTTTAGCATTAAATCCGAGATATGCAGGGCAACGAAAAAAGGCTTATTTTATAGTTAGGAAAAACCCTAGGAGTGATAACCTTCCATCAAAACAAAAATGTTTGTTGTAATGTTTAAGCGTAATCAGTGAAAGTCTTTATATAAAATCTAAGGGTGTAAAATGCCTGTGTTTTTTATAAAAATGAAAGGTTGTCTAGTGTAAGTTTTTCATAGTAAATGGTGGGAAATACATCCCACTAACCTTGGGATGGTATTTAATATATTCTTCATATAAGAGAAGTATAAAAGATAGAGAGAAAAATGTGGAAGTAAAGCGCAAGGTACGTGAGGCAAAGAGGGCAGCTGACCTGAGGTGGGGTCAGGGATTGGGTTAGTCATAAGAAGAGAATAAGAAGGAGCTTTGGAAAGAAGTGAAGAGAGTAAGGAAGGCTGGCTCAAGAATTGAAGAGACAGTGAAAGATGGAAATGGAAGGTTGTTAAAAGGAGAGGAGGCAAGGAAAAGGTGGGTGGAATATTTTGAAAGTTAACTGGATAATAGGGAGGCAGATATAATTGCTGTTGCAGGTGTTGGGGTGCCAGTGATGGGAGATGAAAATGAGAGAGATATTACAATAGAGGAAGTGAAGAGAGCACTAGATGAAACGAGAGTAGGAAAAGCATCTGGCATGG
This sequence comes from Palaemon carinicauda, assembly GCF_036898095.1. NCBI lineage: Eukaryota > Metazoa > Arthropoda > Malacostraca > Decapoda > Palaemonidae > Palaemon > Palaemon carinicauda. The sequence goes on from NC_090736.1 coordinate 114,308,789, forward strand.
ATGGTGTGAGAGCTGAGATGTTGAAGGAAGGGGGTGTGACTGTACTTGAATGGTTGGTGAGATTGTTTGATATGTGTTTTGTGTTGTCAATGGTACCAGTATATTAAGTTTGTGCATGTATTGTACCACTATATAAGGGTAAGGGAGATGTGCATAAGTGTTGTAATTCAAGAGGTATTAGTTTGTTGAGTGTAGTTGGAAAAGTGTATGGTAGAGTAATGATTAATAAGATTAGGGATAAAACAGAGAATGCTATCTTAGAAGTACAGGGTAGTTTTAGAAGAGGTAGGGGTTGTATGAATCAAATTTTTACAGTTAGGCAGATATGCAAGAACTATTTAGCAAAAGATAAGGAGGTGTATGTCGCGTTTATGGATCTGGAGAAAGCGTATGATAGAGTTTATAGGGAAGAAATGTGGAATGTGATAAGGTTATATGGAGTTGGTGGAAGGTTGTTGCAATCAGTGAAAAGTTTCTACAAAGGTAGTAAAGCATGTGTTAGAATAGGAAATGAAGTGAGAGATTGGTTTCCGGTGAGAGTGGGGCTGAGACAGGGATGTGTGATGTCGCCGTGGTTGTTTAACTTGTATGTTGATGGAGTGGTGAGAGAGGTGAATGCTCGAGTGCTTGGACGAGGATTAAAACTGGTAGACGAGAATGACTATGAATAGGAGGTAAATCAGTTGTTGTTTGCGGATGATGCTGTATTGGTTGCACACACAGAAAAAAAGCTTGACCGACTAGTGACAGAATTTGGAAGGGTGTGTGAGCGAAGGAAGTTGAGAGTTAATGTGGGTAAGAGTAAGGTTATGAGATGTACAAAAAGGGAAGGTGGTGCAAGGTTGAATGTCATGTTGAATGGAGAGTTACTTGAGTAGGTGGATCAGTTTCAGTACTTGAGGTCTGTTGTTGCAGCAAATGGTGGAGTGGAAGCAAATGTACGTCAGAGAGTGAATGAAGGTTGCAAAGTGTTGGGGGCAGTTAAGGGAGTAGTAAAAAATAGAGGGTTGGGCATGAATGTAAAGAGAGTTCTATATAAGAAAGTGACTGTACCAACTGTGATGTATGGATCAGAGTTTTGGGGAATGAAAGTGACGGTAAGACAGAAATTGAATGTGTTTGAGATGAAGTGTCTAAGGAGTATGGCTGGTGTATCTCGAGTAGATAGGGTTAGGAACGAAGTGGTGAGAGTGAGAACCGGTGTAAGAAATGAGTTAGCAGCTAGAGTGGATATG
>NC_090736.1:114315023-114317523 GCF_036898095.1 Palaemon carinicauda
GCCTTTTTGTATTAATTTGAGGTACGAATGTTTTCATATGTGAAATATATACTATAGGTCATGGTATTTTTTTAGAAGTCATTCAAAATCACCTATAATGGCCATGTATAAAATACCTTAATACTTAGTAAAGTACTATATTAAGGCAACAATTAGAAAATATCAATATGAAGCCAAAGACTTTTTTCAGTTTCAGTCTTATTTAAAGGCTTGTAGAAAGGTTACTCAATGAAGGTAGATTGGTTGATTAAGAGTTTTCTGGCATACTGACATCTAAGATAACTCAATAAAGATTTCTGGCCTCTGTTTTTTTATGTTTATGAAGCTACTGCCAACGAACCGGAATATGATAGAAATATTTGTTCATACAGTTAATTGCAGAGTGTTGTTGGATGCTATCTGTATGTAAATTTGTATATGCAGGAGGTATTGTGGTGAACGTTATTATGGTGTATTGTTAGAAAATAACCTTCTATAATTATGGCTATATGGAGAGCTTCACTGTCTTATGCTCTCTCTCTCTCTCTCTCTCTCTCTCTCTGTATATATATATATATATATATGTATATATGTATATATATATATATATATATATTTATATATATATATATATATATATATATGTATATATATATATATATATATATATTTACATATATATATATACATATATATATATATATATATATTTATATATATATATATATATATATGTATATGTATATGTATATAATATATATATATATATATATATATTTATATATATATATATATATATATATATGTATATGTATATAAATATATATAAATTTATATATATATTATATAATAATATCATAATAATATATATATATATATATTATCTTCATTATTATTATTACTAGCCAAGCTACAACCCTAGTTAGTAATCAAGATGCTATAAGCCCACGGGCTCCAACAGGGAAAAAAAAAACAAAAACAAGTCATGAAAGGAAATGAGGAAAAAATAAATAATGAGAAAATATTAACAATATATCATTGTAAAAAAAAGTAACAGCGTCAAAACAGATATGTCTATAATAACTATTAACAACGTTAAAAACAGATATGTCATATATAAACTATAAAAAGACTCATGTCAGCCTAGCCAACATAAAAAAAATTTGCTCCAACTTAGAACTTTTGAAGTTCTACTGATTCAACTACCCAATTAGGAAGTCTTTCCACAACTTGTTAATAGCTGGAACAAGACTTCTAGAATACTGTGTAGCATTGAGCCTCAGAATGGAGAAGGCCTGCTATTAGAATTAACTGCCTGCCTATTATTATAAACAGGATAGAATTGTCTAGGGAGATCTGAATGTAAAGGATGGTCAGAGTTATGAAAAATCTTATGCAACATGTATAATGAACTAATTGAACGACGGTGCCAGAGATTAATATCTAGATCATCAATATGAAATTTAATAGACCCTAAGTTTCTATCCAACAAATAAGAGGAAAATCAGCAGCTGAACACCAGACAGGAGAACTATACTCAAAACAAGGTAGAATGAAGAATTAAAACCCTTCTTCAAAATAGATTGATCACCGAAAATCTTGTAAGACTTTCTCAATAGGCTAATTTTTGTGTGTAATTGAAGAAGACACAGACCTAATGTGTTTCTCAAAAGTAAATTTGCCGTTGAGAATAACACCTAAAATTTTAAAAGAGTAATTACAAATTTAAAGAAACATTATCAATGCTGAGATCCGGATGTTGAGGAGCCCACCGTCCTTGGCCTACTCACAATCATATTTTGATTTTTGTTAGGATTCAACTTCATACCCCATAATTTGCACCATGCACTAATTTTAGCTAAATCTCTATTAAGGGATTCACCTACCCTAGATCTACATTCAGGGGATGGAATTGATGCAAAGAGAGGTAGCATCATCTGCATATGCAACAAGCTTGTTTTCTAGGCCAAACACATGTCATATGTATATAGTATGAAAAGTAATGGGGCCAAGAACACTACCCTGTGCAACACCGGATATCAAATTCCTATACTCACTATGGTGCCCATCAACATCAACTCTTTGAGATCTATTACTTAAAAAATAAAAATAAAATGATAAGAAACGACCCACCTACTTCCAACTGTTTGAGTTTTAAATAAGGGCCTCATGATTAACAGGGTCAAAGGAACACTAAAATCAAGGCCAATCATACGAACTTCCTGACCACAATCAAGGGATTCCAGTACAGCATTGGAGATTGTAAGAAGGGCAACACATGTTCCAGAGCCTTTACGAAAACCAAATTGCAAACTAGGGAGTAGATGATTACCATCAGCAAACCTATTTGGACGTTTTGCCAGAAGACGTTCAAAAACTTTAGATAATATTGGAGTTATGGAAATTGGGGCGGTAATCAGTGGGACTTGAGCTACTAAACACACACACACACACACCACACATATATATATATATATATACATATATATATATATATATATATGTATATATATATATATAT
>NC_090736.1:114320023-114322523 GCF_036898095.1 Palaemon carinicauda
TACATTAATGTCTGGATTCTCTTAACGACCTCGGGATCAGAGGCCCAGGCGAAATCACACAAAGACAAGAGCTTGGCTCCGGCCGGGAATCGAACCCTGGTCGGCAAGCCTGTATAGACAGTGACTAAGCCACTTGGCCATGAAGAAAGATAAAAGTCAATGACAATTCTTCTGTACTTATACCTGTCGAATTCAGGTATTTTGTACTTAGAATTGGAATCAACCCATCTTCACAATCGTAGCTAATTGGTAGTTTGTTACTTGGCATTCAATTAATGATAAATTTTGCACATTTTTACGTGTTTTTCATATTCAAATAAGCCATATATATTTTTGATACATTAATGTCTGGATTCTCTTAACGACCTCGGGATCAGAGCCCCAGGAGAAATCACACAAAGACAAAAGCTTGGCTCCGGCCGGGAATCGAACCCTGGTCGGCAAGCTTGTATAGACAGTGACTAAACCACTTGGCCACGAAGAAAAATAAAAGTCAATGACAATTCTTCTGTACTTATACTTGTCGAATTCAGGTATTTTGTACTTAGAATTGAAATCAAGCTATCTTCACCATTGTAGCTAATTGGTAGTTTGTTACTTGGCATTCAATTAATGATAAATTTGCAAATTTTTACGTGTTTTTCATATTCAAATAAGCCATATATATTTTTGATACATTAATGTCTGGATTCTCTTAACGACCTCGGGATCAGAGCCCCAGGCGAAATCACACAAAGACAAGAGCTTGGCTCCGGCCGGGAATCGAACCCTGTTCGGCAAGCTTGTATAGACAGTGACTAAGCCACTTGGCCATAAAGAAAGATAAAAGTCAATGACAATTCTTCTGTACTTATATCTGTCGAATACAGGTATTCTGTACTTAGAATTGAAATCAACCCATCTTCACCATCGTAGCTAATTGGTAGTTTGTTACTTGGCATTCAATTAATGATAAATTTTGCACATTTTTACGTGTTTTTCATATTCAAATAAGCCATATATATTTTTGATACATTAATGTCTGGATTCTCTTAACGACCTCGGGATCAGAGCCCCAGGCGAAATCACACAAAGACAAGAGCTTGGCTCCGGCCGGGAATCGAACCCTGTTCGGCAAGCTTGTGTAGACAGTGACTAAGCCACTTGGCCATGAAGAAAGATAAAAGTCAATGACAATTCTTCTGTACTTATACCTGTCGAATTCAGGTATTTTGTACTTAGAATTGAAATCAACCCATCTTAACCATCGTAGCTAATTGGTAGTTTGTTACTTGGCATTCAATTAATGATAAATTTTGCACATTTTTACGTATTTTTCATATTCAAATAAGCCATATATATTTTTGATACATTAATGTCTCGATTCTCTTAACGACCTCGGGATCAGAGCCCCAGGAGAAATCACACAAAGACAAGAGCTTGGCTCCGGCCGGGAATCGAACCCTGTTCGGCAAGCTTGTATAGACAGTGACTAAGCCACTTGGCCATGAAGAAAGATAAAAGTCAATGACAATTCTTCTGTACTTATACCTGTCGAATTCAGGTATTTTGTACTTAGAATTTAAATCAACCCATCTTCACCATCGTAGCTAATTGGTAGTTTGTTACTTGGTATTCAATTAATGATAAATTTTGCACATTTTTACGTATTTTTCATATTCAAATAAGACATATATAAATTTTGATACATTAATGTCTGGATTCTCTTAACGACCTCGGGATCCGAGCCCCAGGCGAAATCACACAAAGACAAGAGCTTGGCTCCGGCCGGGAATCGAACCCTGTTCGGGAAGCTTGTATAGACAGTGACTAAGCCACTTGGCCACGAAGAAAGATAAAAGTCAATGACAATTCTTCTGTACTTATACTTATCGAATTCAGTATTTTGTACTTAGAATTGAAATCAACCTATCTTCACCATCGTAGCTAAATGGTAGTTTGTTACTTGGCATTCAATTAATGATAAATTTTGCACATTTTTACGTGTTTTTCATATTCAAATAAGCCATATATATTTTTGATACATTAATGTCTGGATTCTCTTAACGACCTCGGGATCAGAGCCCCAGGCGAAATCACACAAAGACAAGAGCTTGGCTCCGGCCGGGAATCGAACCCTGTTCGGCAAGCTTGTATAGACAGTGACTAAGCCACTTGGCCATAAAGAAAGATAAAAGTCAATGACAATTCTTCTGTACTTATATCTGTCGAATACAGGTATTCTGTACTTAGAATTGAAATCAACCCATCTTCACCATCGTAGCTAATTGGTAGTTTGTTACTTGGCATTCAATTAATGATAAATTTTGCACATTTTTACGTGTTTTTCATATTCAAATAAGCCATATATATTTTTGATACATTAATGTCTGGATTCTCTTAACGACCTCGGGATCAGAGCCCCAGGCGAAATCACACAAAGACAAGAGCTTGGCTCCGGCCGGGAATCGAACCCTGTTCGGCAAGCTTGTGTAGACAGTGACTTAGCCACTTGGCCATG
>NC_090736.1:114327523-114342523 GCF_036898095.1 Palaemon carinicauda
TCCCCCACGAGTTATTCTTGTGCTGCATTTACTGGGGCTTGTATCCAATTTAGTGGATTGCTGCCTTCTGAACACCAAGTTTGTGGTATTTTTATTAATTATGGTCCTGTAGACCTAGTGTATGTTGTGGTCCAACGAGGCCATTACAAGTGGTGACCTTGCCAGGATCGATCGTATCCTGTGGTGTTCTTTATTGCAGTGCAAGCGTAATTCCTGGGGCGTTGTTAGTGCTAGGTGGCATGGTTACACCTCCTCAGTGTTTGGTTGGTTGGTGCTATTGCAATTGAAATAATTTTGTTATATGTAAAGTGTTGTAATTACTCGCAATCAAAATGGATGACATGATTGTCGTAGAGTTGCTTGAAGGAGAGGGATGGCATGATAGGTTGGCTGAATTAAACAAAGAGGAGTTAGAAAGTGTGGCAGATTTTTTTGAAGTGGAAAGAACGGTAACAATGAAGAAGGGTATACTATTGCTAAAGGTTTATGAGTGTGTTAAGGAGACTAAGACAGGAGCCAAACCCAAGGTTAGGAAAGAAAAGTGATTGTCAGTAGAAATTTTGGATAGACAGATTAGTCTAAAAACAAATGGAAATAGACCAGCAAAAAATGGTGTTTGAAGAGAGAGAGAGGGAAAGGAAGCATGAGTTAGCTAAGTTGGCTTTGCAAACGCCAGGGTCACCAGGGTCTCCTTTTCGTGTTGAGGCTTCCTCCTCCTTCTCAAATTTAGCTCAGGCTTTGAAGATTGTCCCGAACATCCAGGAAGATAAAGTTGCAGAGTTCTTTATATCATTCAAAAGAATTGCTAATAAGTTAGAATGGCCTTATCCAGAGTAAATTGATTGGGAAAGCCCAAAAGGTATATGTAGTTTTGGAAGAAAATCTCTCATCGGATTATGAAAGTGTAAAGGCGATAGTGTAAAAGGAGGCCTATCGGCAAAGGTTTCGGAATTTGAGTAAAAATGAAAATCAGACTTTCGTAGAATTTGCAAGGAGTAAAGAGCAATTTGCTTCTGATTAGTTGAAATCTAAAGAGGTGGACAATTTTGATAAGCTAAAGCAGTTGCTGTTGGTTGAAGAGTTTAAAAGGTGTACTCCTGACCGTTTGAATGTTCATTTGGAGGAGTTGAAATTAGATTCCCTTCTAGAGGTTGCTGTGGCATCAGATGAGTATTTTTTGTCTCACAAAGATACTATGAAAGAAACTGTATTTAAGGAAAAATCACGTTGGGGTTGTTCTGGGAGATCTGGTAATTCTAATAAACAAAAGAATGTTTCTCAGAATGTTCAGTTAAATAAGGGTTCTCAGAATGTTCAATCAGATAAGGTTTCTCCGAATGGCCAATCAAAGATGTGTTACTCGCAAAATAACAGACTTAGTGAGTCGGGTGTTTATGATCCACAAAAGCTGAGGCATTTGACGTGTTTTTTCTTTAACAAGCGGGGTCATATCAAAAGAATGTGTAATGCTTGGAAAAAGGTATGTAACAGTAAAGGTAATCCGGTGATGGCGGTTGAGAAAAGTGCTAGTCAGGGTGGATCTCTGCCCTCTCCGACTCAATGACTAAGAAAGTCGGAGACTGTTAGTTCCTTTGTTGATTTTCTGGCCGTGGGTGAAGTCTCGCTGGATGGTGAAGGTCAAGGGAGAAAAGTGAATATTTTACGTAATACCGGAGCCACGCAATCATTAATTCTTAGAGATTTGGTCCCGATGGATTTTGTGTATGAGAATCGGGAGTTTGTTATTTTTAGTGGTTTTCCAGACACGGTAAAATCTTATCCAATTGGTCTATTTCATCTTAGTTGTTCTTATTTTTCGGGGAATATCCGTTTGGCTATTGTTGATAAATTTCCAATTAAAAATGTGGATGTGGTTCTTGGAAATGATATTGTGTATGAAAATAAATATGTGCAAATTGTGATTAATCCGGATGTGGAAGTAGCGGTAGTCACTTGTGCTAAGGCAAAGGTTGTTGACGCTGCAGAGTCAACAGTCGACGTTGATTTGAGTAGTATAAGACGTAGTAATGTGTCTGTAGACAGTAGTAGTAGTATTAGATTAAAACCCAATTTGACTGTTAAAGAACTCGTTTTGGCTCAGAAAAAGGAGTTTGGTAGTCTCCTTATTGAGTCTGGTGAGATAACAAACGTTACAGTTCCTATTTTTAAGGTAATTAATAGCATATTATATAGAATAAGTAGACCAATGTATGCCTCGGTGGAGGAGTACGAAGTTATACGACAGATTGTAGTTCCTGAATGTTACCGTCATGGGTTGATGTCATTAGCTCACGAGAATGTGATGGCGGGACATTTTGGTATTCACAAAACAGTCAGTAGGTCATTAAATAATTTCTTTTGGCCCAAGCTGAAAGGTGATGTTAAAAACTTTGTTAATAGTTGCGAAGTTTGTCAGAGAGTCGGCAAACCTAACCTACCTATTCCAAAGGCTCCATTAATACCTATCCCAGTTGTGTCTGAACCTTTTCGTGAAGTGTAAATTGATGTTGTTGGTCCTCTCCCAAAGTAAAAAAGTGGAAATGAGTATATTTTCACTATTATTGATTGTAAGTCTCGGTACCCCGAGGCAATCCCCTTGCGGTCCATAAGGAGTGAAAAGATTGTAGAGGCATTAAAAGGTTTCTTTTCAAAATTTGGTCTCCCGAAGGTAATTCAGTCCGACTGCGGTACTAACTTCACGAGTCGTTATCTTAAGCAGAAAATGACTGAATTGGGCATTAAACATGTAACTTCCTCGCTTTATCATCCAGAGTCACAGGGTGCTTTGGAACGTTTTCACCAAACTATGAAAAGCATGTTAAAGAAATATTGTATTGGGAATGGGGCTGAATGGGATAAAAACCTTCCATTCATCTTATTCGCTTTCCGCTCTATTCATGGTCAATCTCTCGGTCTCTCTCCTTTTAATTTGATTTTTGGACATTCTGTAAGGGGTCCGCTGGATATGGTGAGAGAGGCTTAGGAGGGAGATGCCCCTGATTTGAATTTGATTGATTACCTTAATAATTTGAATGCTAAATTAACCAGGGCTTGGTCTTTTGCAGGTGAGAATTTGTTGAAAAGTCAGAAGAAAATTGAATTCTATTGTGACAGAAAGACTGTGACCCGGGACTTCGACGTAGGACAGAAGGTACTGGTTCTGTTACATATCACAGGTAATTCTCTCAAAGCTACTTTCCAGGGACCAGGGAAGGTATTGAAGAAGGTAAATAATGTTAACTTCTTAGTGGAAACCTCCGATAGGAGAAGGCCTCATCAATTGGTACATATAAATATGATGAAAGCTTTTATTATTATTATTATTATTACTATCCAAGCTACAACCCTAGTTGGAAAAGCAAGATGCTATAAGCACAGGGGCTCCAACAGGGAAAAAAAGCTCAGTGAGGAAAGGAAATAAGGAAATAAATAAATGAAGAGAACAAATTAACAATAAATCATTCTAAAATAAGAAACAACGTCAAAACAGACATGTCATATAATAAACTATCAACAACATCAAAAACAAATATGTCATAAAATAAACTATAAAAAGACTATGTCTGCCTGGTCAACAAAAAAGCATTTGCTCCAACTTTGAACTTTTGAAGTTCTACTGATTCAACCACCCGATTAGGAAGATCATTCCACAACTTGGTCACAGCTGGAATAAAACTTCTAGAGTACTGCGTAGTATTGAGCCTCGTGATGGATAAGGCCTGGGTATTAGAATTAACTACCTGCCTAGTATTACGAACAGGATAGAATTGTCCAGGGAGATCTGAATGTAAAGGATGGTCAGAGTTGTGAAAAATCTTATGCAACATGTATAATGAACTAATTGAACGACGGTGCCAGAGATTAATATCTAGATCATCAATATGAAATTTAATAGACCCTAAGTTTCTATCCAACAAATTAAGAGGAAAATCAGCAGCTGAACACCAGACAGGAGAACAATACTCAAAACAAGGTAGAATGAAAGAATTAAAACACTTCTTCAGAATAGATTGATCACCGAAAATCTTGAAAGACTTTCTCAATAAGCCTATTTTTTGTGAAATTGAAGAAGACACAGACCTTATATGTTTCTCAAAAGTAAATTTACTGTCGAGAATCACACCTAAAATTTTGAAAGAGTCATACATATTTAAAGAAACATTATCAATACTGAGATCCGGATGTTGAGGAACCACCGTCCTTGACCTACTTACAATCATACTTTGAGTTCTGTTAGGATTCAACTTCATACCCCATAATTTGCACCATGCATTAATTCTAGCTAAATCTCTATTAAGGGATTCACCAACCCTAGATCTACATTCAGGGGATGGAATCGATGCAAAGAGAGTAGCATCATCTGCATATGCAACAAGCTTGTTTTCTAGGCCAAACCACATGTCATGTGTATATAGTATGAAAAGTAATGGGCCAAGAACACTACCCTTTGGAACACCAGATATCACATTCCTATAATCACTATGGTGCCCATCAACAACAACTCTTTGAGATCTATTACTTAAAAAATCAATAATAATGCTAAGAAACGACCCACCCACTCCCAACTGTTTCAGTTTGAAAACAAGGGCCTCATGATTAACACGGTCAAAGGCAGCACTAAAATCAAGGCCAATCATACGAACTTCCCGACCACAATCAAGGGATTTCTGTACAGCATTGGAGATTGTAAGAAGGGCATCATATCTCCAAGGCCTTTACGAAAACCAAACTGCAAACTAGGGAGTAGATGATTACCTTCAGCAAACCTATTAAGACGTTTTGCCAGAAGACGTTCAAAAACTTTAGATAATATGGGAGTTATGGAAATTGGGCGGTAATCAGAGGGACTTGAGCTACCACAAACACATTTACATAGAGGAGTAACATTACCAATTCTCCAACTAGTGCTAAAAGCTCCTCTTCTTGCTAACTTGCGCAAAATAACAGATAACTTTGGAGCTAAGAAATCTGCTGTCTTTATAAAAAACAAAGGAAAAATACCATTTGGGTCTACACCTCCATAAGCATCAAGGTCCATCAACAGAGCTTTAATCTCACGAGATCGAAAAGCTAAACTAGTTAGTTTAGCCTCAGGAAAACAGGAATGAGGAAGTTCAAGTTTTTCATTACTCTGTTTACTGTCAAAAACATCAGCCAAAAGGGTTGCCTTTTCCTTTGGACAGTGAGTGACTGAGCCATCTGGTTTAAGTAAAGGAGGAACTGTTGCATCTACACCAAAGAGTGCAGATTTAAGGGTAGACCACCATTTATGTTCCTGAGTTGTACCAGAAAGGGTTTCTTTTATGGTTAAATTGTACTCCTTTTCAGTTGAGGCATAAACTCTCTGAGCAAAAGCTCGAAGCTGAGTATAGTTGTTCCAGGTCAAATCTGATCTGTTACCCTTCCAAAGTTGATAGGCCTCCTGCTTCTCCAAAAAAGCACGTCTACAATCATTATTGAACCACGGTTTGTCCTTCACTCGGTACCTTAGCACACGAGAAGGGATACGCCTATCAATTATGTTGACTAGATTCTCATTCAAAGGGACAACAGGATCTACACTATTATATAATTGTGACCAATTCAAGCACAAAAGATCATGCAAAATCCCATTCCAGTCTGCTTGGGATTTCATATAAATTTTACACGAATATGATATATCAGGGACAGGCTGCTCAGTCTTCACTAATAATGAAATCAAGGCATGATCAGATGTCCCGACTGGAGAACCAACCTTACCAGTTATAACGCCAGGGGAGTCAGTGTATACAAGGTCCAAGCAATTACCAGACCTGTGAGTAGCTTCATTTATGATTTGCTCACAGCCTGATTCAGAGGCAAAGTCTAAAGCTCTTAAGCCATGGCGATCGGTAGGAGAGATAGAACTTAACCACTCCCTATGGTGAGCATTAAAATCACCAACAAAGACAAAAGAAGCCTTTCTATCATCTTCTTGTATCGTAGCCATAATGGTAAGAAGACAATCGAAGATAGAATCATCCATGTCTGGATTCCGGTAGATTGAACATAAATAAAAGTTGTTATGCCTGCCACAAACTTTTATTACCTGAATCTCATGACATCCACATTGATAGCAGGACTTATGAGAAGCAGGGTACTCTGTCCTAATATACACCGCCATTCCCCTGGCCCTAGGGATGGCATCACGTTTCAACATTATTGGCTTCTTGAAACCAGTTATAAGGAGCTCAGATGAGTGCCTCATATTAGAAACCAAAGTTTATGAGCACAAAAGAATATAATACTGTCTGGACGCAACTGTAAGGTCTTGGATATTTGCATGAAGACCACGAATATTGCAATACAGAAGACGACATTGACGAAATCTAGGACGTACTGGTCCAGGATTTCGCTCAAAGTCTCCAGACAGCATAAGAATTAATAGAAATAAAAAAGAGACATCATACTTAAAAACTAGATTAACAAGAATTATAACAAAAACAATACGTACAGAATTATAAACAAAGTGATTGATGATACCCATAGACTATAGTAAAAAGTCGGAAAAACTGGTCAACATGGAGGAGCCAATACACCATGCAATGCTAAATACCCTCCAGGATAGCCACTTCAACTGAAGGGAGGACAGTAAGGATGGTTTTGAGAAGAAAAAGAATCAGAAAAAGGAAAAGACAACCTCTTGATAAACCACCAGGCATCCATGGCCCTTCTATTAAGCCTGCCCAACACACCATTTCCAAAAAACAAGAGGAAGAAAAAAAATAATATAGAATAGTGTGCCTGAGTGTACCCTCAAGCAAGAGAACTCCAACCCAAGACAGTGGAAGACCATGGTACAGAGGCTATGGCACTACCCAAGACTAGAGAACAGTGGTTTAATATTGGAGTGTCCTTCTTCTAGAAGAGCTGCATACCACAGCTGAAGAGTCTCTTCTACCCTTACCAAGAGGAAAGTACACTGAACAAATTGCAGTACAGTAATTAACCCCTTGGGTGAAGAAGTGTTAAGTATCTCATTATTGTCAGGTGTATGAGGAAAGACGAGAATATGTAAAGAATAGGCCAAACTATTCTGTGTAAGTGTAGGCAAAGAAAAAATAAGCCGTGACCAGAGAGAGGGATCCAATGCATTACTGTCTGGCCAGTCAAAGGATCCAATACCTCTCTAGTGGTAGTATCTCAACGGGCAGCTGGTGCCCTGGCCAACCTACTACCTATGAAAGAGAGAAGGTTAGGCTAATTGCGACTCTTTGTGATGGTAGAAATGACTTCGTCGGTTATAATGCTTCTTTTTCAGATGAGCATAATCATGATTCCTTTTCAGAGGACAGGGACTTGAAAGATAGTGAATGGCTGGCAGGTAATGTCGAGGCTTTAGAAAATTTACCTCGGATGTTGGGTCACTTGGGTAAAGATGAGCAACAATCCTTGAGAAGTTTCGTTTTAAATGTGCCCGGCAAGACTACGATCTTGCAGCATGACGTGGACGTAGGGGACGCCAGGCCCGTGAAGCAAGCTTCTTATAGGTTGAACCCAAAAAAGAATGATATTGATTTAGAGAGGTTGAGTATATGCTCAAGCATAATTTAATCGAGCCGAGTTGTAGTCCTTGGTCATCTCCGGTTGTGTTGGTGAAGAAATCGGACGGAGACTATCGTCTTTGTTTTGATTACAGGAAACTTGATGAGATGACCAAGGCTGATAGTTTTCCATTGCCTCGTGTGGAAGACTGCATTGATCACATGGGTCGGGCTAAATATATTACAAAGTTTGATTTATTAAAGGGATATTGGCAGGCCCCTTTGTCGGAAAGGTTCAGAAGTGTTTCGGCTTATGTAACCCGACAGGGGTTATTTCAGTGTAAGGTAATGCCCTTTGGTATGAGAAAGGCTGCTGCCACCTTTCAGAGACTTATGAATTCGTTGGTTAGTGGTCTAGAGGGGTGTGTGGTGTATATCGATGACTTGGTTATTTTTAGCGACGACTGGCAGTCGCACCTGAAGAGAATTGAGGCCTTATTCAAAGTACTTAGGAAAGCCGGCCTGGTTATTAATTTAAGAAAGTCGGATTTTGCAAAAGCAATGGTGGTATATCTTGGACATGAGATAGGAGCAGGTATGGTGGCTCCTAAGGAGGCTAATATTGAAGCCAATCGTAAAGTAGAGGTTCCTAAATGTAGGAAAGATTTGTGAAGGGTATTAGGGATGGCAAGCTATTATCGTAGATTCATTCGCAATTTTTCAGACATTATGGAACCTCTTACTGCTCTGTTGAAGAAAAATGTTAAATTCGTTTGGAGTAAGGAGGCTCAGGATGCATTAGAGAAGATAAAACTGGTCCTCATTAGTCGGCCTTTGTTAACAGCTCCCAATTTTGACGCTCCATTTCAGCTTACCACTGATGCGAGTGATGTGGGGGTTCGTGCTGTATTGAGTCAGTCTGACGGAAATGGTATCGTTCACCCGGTGGCTTATTTTTCTAAAATGCTCACTTTACCTCAAAAAAATATTTCACAATCGAGAAGGAGACGTTGGCCTTGATCTTAGCATTAACTGATTTCAATGTCTATCTCTCCTCCTCAGGTGGGCCCATTAAAGTTTGTACGGACCATAATCCATTAACGTTCTTGAATCAGTACAAGAATAAGAATCAGAGATTGATGCGCTGGAGTATTTTGGTCCAAGAATTCGATCTAGAGTTTAAGCATATCCCAGATAAAGAGAATATGGTGGCCAATGCATTGTCCCGGCTGGCAGAGTAAGTGCGAACGAGGTAATTATAAGGGTTTTTTTTCTCCTGTTGGTAAGTTCTGTCACTCGTGGTAACTATTTGAGCATTAATGATTATTTGTATATGGTTTCTTTAATTTGGTTGAACCGATTATGTAATGTAACATTCCAATGTTGGATGTAGTATTGACGGTTGATTATGATTTGATATGATAGATGGATGTTGACCAAATGTAAGATTATTATTGTTCGTTGATGTATGCAACTGTTAATTTATATGTTAATTATATCTTTATGCCTTTAATTGCTTGTGGAGGTGGGGAAGTTTATAATGAACTGGTGTTTTTTTTTTTTGTGGTTGAATTATGCTTAAAACTGAGGTTTTATCAAAATTATCTGGTTATGTGTGGTGGTTTAGGTATTTATGAATGATCCTATATTAGACTCCTTATGTTTTAGGTGATGGTTTTATTATGTTAGTTGGGTATGTAAATTAGGTTAAGATTTTTGTGACAAACTGATTTGTTTATCCACCCCTTTTTCATTAGAGTGTGGACTCCAAATTATTATTAGGAGTGCTTAAAAGAAAAGTGCTGTGTTAGTGCTGTAACATTTAGTGTTCAAGACATTTGGGTGAAAGGTTAATGTACGGGTGCTATGAGGGTTGTGCTGTGGAAAAGTAGAGCTAAGGTGTTTGATATTTTCGGGACATTAAATCATAATACCTTCGCGGCTTTGAACAATTCATAAGGGAAGAAGAACCTTTCCCTTCAGATACCTCGCCAGCAAAATGGTTTACTATTTATATTTGACGAAGGATGTGGTGTATATCTAAGGTAGCCTATGAGGCATTAAGGATGTCACATGTTAGTATAAGTTAGTGTAAGTAAGCCTTATTAGGTTTTTTATAATGTATTAGCTATCTTGGGTTAGTTTTTAAGTTCCTCTTTAATTTTTGAAAGCTGTAAAGTTCAGTTTAGTTCGCCTTCTTGTTAGTAGGGGTCTCCTCACTCCAGTGGTATTTTTTGTTTATTCTTGTTGACTAATCCTTCCTGTTTCTCCCCTCCATATTTTGGCTCTGCTGAGTTGACTTGAGACCTGGTTTCCAAGCTGCAGGCAGTTGGTATCTGCACCCTGAATTGTGAGCCTGTTACCTCTTGAATTTACAGCAAGTCTCTGAACAAATATATATCTTCAGAACAGCTGGCCGTTCCTTCACATTTTCGCCATTTTATTATTGCCTCTGGTGCAGTACCTCCCAGAGGGGCCTCGCTTGGCGACGGTAAGGCGTGTCATTCATTTCTTATAAAGTATTGACCAAGATTACTGGCACCCGGCGTCCATGATTATGAATGACTAGGATTACGGCTGTGCTGTAGTGTCAGATAAATTTTCTGATTGAGCTCGATATTGGTATTGAGAGTTGCTGTCCTCTGCCCTTATTGGAGTAGTTATGAAAGGAAACCTTCATCGTCTCATCATCATCCTTTAGCATGTGAAATTTAGGTTATTCCTTTCTTCTTGTTATTTTCTATTCCTCTCTGGGCCCCCTTTCCTCATTCAGAGGTTGAATGTGTTGACTAATAATTTGGGTATATGTTTTGTAAGTGATATTTTCGATATAATGTTAATGATGAGGCCTAGTTATAACTTCCTTTATTTTATTGAATTGTAATATATATTGTTTTTATTTCATTGTTTTGTTATCCCCTGGAGTTATTCTTGTGCTGCATTCACTGGGGCTTGCTTCCAGTTTAGTGGATTGCTGCCTTCTGAACACCAAGTTTGTGGTATTCTTATTATTTATGGCCCTGTAGACCTAGTGTGTGTTGTGGTCCACCGAGGTCATTACAATATATATATATATATATATATATATATATATATATATATATATATATATATATATATATATATATATATATATATATATATATATATATATATATGTGTGTGTGTATATATATATATATATATATATATATATATATATATATATATATATATATATATATATATATATATATATATATATATATATATATATATATATATATATATATATATATATATATATAGATAGATAGATAAATAGATATATAGATATAGATATAGATATATAAAATTCCATAATAATAATAATAATAATAATAATAATAATAATAATAATAATAATAATAATAATAATAATAATAATAATAATAATAATAACACTCTCTATTGTTAATTACATATGCTCCTTAGTCTACCTGATCTAAAGATCTAAATAACTGCGGTGCTTGGAACATTTCGTCTTAGAAACCAAAGTGCCCAAAAGCTGAATCCTGAAATCTTGATCTCATAATCAAATTGAATATTAACTTCTGAAAAGGTAATAAAAATTATCTTGTCCCCTAAATGAACTTCTGAAAGTCCAATGGAATATATGTATAAAAAAAAAAGTCTTAGAAAAATATTGTCAAAAAAGTGTCTCGCAATGGCCTACCTTATATAGCTCACGGAAATTTCCCAGCCTATTTTCAACTGCATTTATATTTGAGTGGCTGTTAAATCGTTAATCCACATATATTTTTTTTTCCTAGCAAGAATTGGATGTAGCTTTAGTTTTCTTCACCATTTAAAAATTAACTTTACCTATAACAATCGTTTATAAGTACGCTGAATATCGAAGTGGTAAAGGAAAAATTTACCTATTGCGAAAATAACATAAAAAATTTCCATATATACGTATAGTGCCGACAAGATAAAGGAATTTTGCTATGTGAAATGCTTAATACTGCATCTATATTTTTTCTCGATATCATACGAAAAATCAAGACGACGAAAGAATATTCCTTGTTGTGAAACTGTTGGTTGTTTCTTTCATATGTGCCAGAGATGGTTATCGACAAATTTGATATTTGGGTTATGATAATCAATGGAACATTGACAATGAGTTTTCGCTTTTAATTAGATTGCTTTGTTTTTTGGTATTCATTACATCTGAAGCGGTTAATGATTGTTTTGAGGATTACCTTAAAGACAAGTTACTAAAAAGAAAGAATTTACAAACTATTTTGAGTTCATATATACCGGTGCAATCCATGGACTGCGTCGTAGAAGAGAAGATCCAACAGAAAGCAATGCATTAGAATGATTTCACTGCACCTATAAATAATCCATAGCACGCAAAATCCCATATATGTGGACATTTATTGATGTCCAGAAAAAAAACAAGAGGCATTAACTAACACAAACACTACATTTGCAACTAAGAGAGAAGCCAGATAAAGATAATATGAAAAAAAAATAACATTCAAATTGAAACGTTGGCAGAAGACTACAATGAAAGCAACAAGATCGATTTTCTAAGAGCTTGCTGCTTATAACTCGAAGTGTAAACTCTGCTTATTTTCTGTTTGTTAAGTAGGCACTCAATTTTCTCTATATTACTAAATAGCAGTTTCAAAGTATGTTGAAATACTTTGGTGGAAAAATATTTTTGCATTAATTATTATCATTATTTTATTTCATGTAACACCCAATAAACGTGATGCAAAAAAAAAAAAAAAAAATATAAGTTACAAGCATAGCGGCTTGAGACTCGGTTCTTTAACACCAAATTTTCTATACCTTGTTTTCTGAGGCTGAGTTTTCAGTCTTAGTTTTCTTTCCCCCATCTACCTGCTGATAATTGAATCTTATAATAAATATTTCATGAAAATATTAAATTAAAGTTACAATGATTAAAGTTGTTTTCTGCTAAAAAAAAAAAAAATGGTCAGAGTAACACAATTATAATCAATATACCACCATAAATTAAGTGTCCACTTAACAGAATGAGGAAAGGAGTGAAATTAGAATTGATACATAAAATGAAAATTACAAAAACTACTTTAACAGCGCTATACATGTTTACGCTTTTAGTGCCAGGTTTTGCTTATACCATGCATTACTGCCTATTTCCGTTATCACTTTCGATCAATATTATTAGCAATTCTGCACCCTAGCTTGAAAAGCCTAAATAGACAATTCCTGGGAAGAAAATTGAAAAAAAAAAAATAAAACATAAAATGCTCATATATAATGATGGATTATAATTCAAAACACAAAACTCACCAATATGCTATATCTAAAACTAAAGATATCATTCTGTTCAACCAAGAGCATTCACCTTAACCTGGGAGTTTTTCAGTTCCGCCAGCAAAACTATTTGAATTGGCGCTCAACCAATAATTAACCTAATAATACGTAGTTAAAGGTATATTCTGGGAAAATGTGAATGCCGATGGTTAGTATTATTGAATGACCAGACCAAATATCATAATCCTAATCTAGGATAAGTAGTTCAAAAGCTAGTAAAATCTTGGTAGACCCTTTAATATTTAGATAAACAAGAAGATTCTTATAAATAAGGGATGAAAGCACCACTGAGGTGAAGATCACTTATGTGAATTTATAGATGAAAATCTCAATATTTGTGCAGTATTCAGCAAGCCGCATGTGGGTCGTAAGCAAGAACCTTGCAAAGCCAAATTGTGAAATAGTAAAAAAAGCACCACTAAACCCTCTTTGACATGTCGCCCGTAGGCTAGAAATGCTTTATATGATATGTAAGTTAAGCACATTGGGTTTCAACTACTGAATTAAGAGTGTAACTGCATTCACTAATAAAGCAACTTAAATGATTTTCCATGAAGTGCAAATAGATTTTTGGTTATAGTTATCAACGAGGTAAAGACGTAGGAATTATTGGTAACCTGCCTTTATGAACAACAAAAAAATCTATATCTACAAAAGAATTAAAATAATAATAACAGAGAAATAGCCTTAAATTCACTGAAAAAAAATATGAAATAGTCATTTTAGCTTCAGGTAAACACGGAAACGCTAGAAGAAGTATTTTTTCAATATCAAACATGCAATGCGTTCTCCTTTAGATGGTGAGTGACAAAGCCGCTGGTTTAAGCAAAGCAGGGCTGGTAAGTCTAAGCGAAAGGGTCTGTTTGATGGTTCAATCATATTAATTTTCCATTGATGCATAAACTCTCTCAGAACAAGCTCTGAGCTCTGCATAGTTGTTCGAAGTCCATTTAGATTCGTCAGTAAATCTGGCTTCGTCCTTCAAACGTTATGTCAGTATTGAGCTCATCCTCTTTGTAGAACTGTGACTGACTTGAATCGAGCAGATGTCTCAAAATGAATTTTTTTTTCTTTCATTTTCCAAATAAATGAAGACAAAGGCAACCTAGGGATGAAGGAAATTAATGGTTGGTGGATCAAACTTGTTTGTTAGGATAACTGGGGAATCATTAACTAGTAGGTTTTTTTTGCGCATAATTGGGAGATGATCATTCTTTTGTTTATTAAAAAACTATTATAAAGATATTTTTTTTATAGTATATATCATAGATTTCATATATTCTTATAGTTATTAAGGATACTTTTTGTTCCACGAAAAAAGTATCCCTAATTCCCTCCCTACCCCCCCCCCCCAAAAAAAAAGAAAAAAAGGAGCGAAACACTTTCTCCTCGACCATTTGTATTTTTTTCCTTTTTTATTATGAACATCATTATGACTGTCATGACCCATTTGTGTAAAAATTGCTTTTTTTCATACTCAGTGGATTAAGGGACTCACTTTTAAATACAACTCTGAAGTGTTAAATTATTTCCAGAAAGAATAAAAAGTAAGGGAAAAACTCCATTAGAATCAAAAAATTTCATTCATATTAAAACATAAGAGTAAAACATTCATTCTACGCCTTCAAATAAAAACTAGAGAAATGACGTGAAATAATGAAAAATGCCATATTATTCCCTCATGTATATATATATATATATATATATTGAAATTGACATACACTTCATTGAATTATCCTTGACTGATTAATAACACAGACACACACACACACACACACATATATATATATATATATACATATATACACACACACATATATATATATATATATATTTGTGCATACATATATATATATATATATGTATATATTTGTGCATATATATATATATATATATACATACATATATATATATATATATATATGTATATATATACATATATATATATATATATATATGGACAATTATATATATATATATATATATATATTCATATATATATATATATATGCATATATATATATATATATATACAGCATAGACACGGAAAGTAACAGTTCGCTAAATCCATTTGTTATTAATCCCAACACTTCTCAAAAATAGAAAAAGATAGGTAAAGTTATTATTTAGGAACTCTAAAATGATAAAATCTTTATTATCAATATCT
>NC_090736.1:114347523-114360023 GCF_036898095.1 Palaemon carinicauda
TCCTAATCTAGAACCAGCACTCAGTAGATTGTATTCTTCCACCAACATTAAATTTGTTGGCAATGTAAATGAAAACCAATCAAATACTGGCCACGTAATTATGAAACCTGCAATTTCTTGCATGTTCATTGACATCGCTAACCATTGAACCATAATTCCTAACAAGGGTAATCCCGTCACTATATCATGTTGTATAGCAAAGAGCAAATGTAAGGAAGATAAAATAGGCCAACTTTCACAATAGTTGCATGGAAATCTGAATAAAAAATTTACCATGATATAGCAAAAACATTATCCTTCACCTTGTCTTTTGGCCCAATCATTCCTAAAATCTAATCAAATGGTTCTTGGATCATGGCCAACCATCTCACCATATTCCATAAAATTCTACAATGTTATAGAAAATAAAAGAATATGTGACCGTTTTTTTTTTACTTTAAAATTCATCAAGATGTATATCACGATATTGTCTATTGAATTAAGGAATTTGTTGCGCCAGTTTCAGGTAAAGATTGATAAAAGTATAGCAAAAAGAACTTTTTATCTTTTTGTGACATATATCCTGATGTTTGCATTAAATCTTGGCCAATCATCCACACAACTTTCAAGACATTTAGTCAAATTTATAAATAAAAAAAATGTACAAACTTAGATGAATATATGACAATAAAAATAATATATATATATATATATATATATATATGTATATGTATATATATACATATATATATATATATATATATACACACACACACACACACACATATATATATATATATATATGTATATATATATAAATAAATATATATATATATATATATATATATACATATGAAGTCACTGGCAGCAAAGTGAGGGATTGGGTTAAAGATATGAATAGAATGTCTCTTCATCTTTTACTTCTTATGCTTGGTGGTTAATTTTATTACAATTAGTATGGACCAGCATGGGTCACTTGCCTTAGTTACATAGACACCGCTCATCACAATGAACTAGCTATCGGTTGATGTATCTAGCCAATGAATCCTCTATCGATTTAGTCAGTTTTGGAAAGAGAAGATGACAGAATGCCCACAGTCCTAGTCCCAGGCGTAGATGGATATTAAGAATCTAAAAGTTTATAAATCCTAAAGATGAATTAAAAAATAGCTAAGTCGAATATTAGAATCAAGAATCACATTAGGGAATAGGAGCAAGTTGAGAGTGTATTATGTAATATAATTTGGATATCGTGGCCTTAAGCAAAACACGTTGTATAGGGATTAGTAATGATACAATATACCGCGTATATATATATATATATATATATATATATTCAAATAAGCCTTATATATTAATACATTAAAGTCTGGATTCTCTTAACGACCTTGGGATCAGAGCCCCCGGCGGAATCACCCAAAAGACTATAATATCAGACCGGCAGGGATTTGAACTCTCGTCTAGGATATCTGTATGCCAGTGACCATACCACTCAGCCACGAAGAAAGATAAAAGTCAATGACAATTCTTCTGTACATATACCTGTCAAATTCAGGTTTTCTGTACTTGGAATTGAAATCAACCCATCTTCACCATCGTAGCTAATTGGTAGGTTTGGGACTTGGCATTCGATTAATGATAAATTTTTGCAGATTTAAACATGTTTCTTTCATATTTCAAATAAGCCACATATATCAATACATTAAAGTCTGGATTCTGTTAACGACCTCGGGATCAGAGCCCCAGGCGGAATTGCCCAAAAACTATAATATCAGACCGGCGGGGATTTGAACCCTCGTCCAGGATATCTGGACTATATATATTAGTGTAATGAGATAAGTGTTACTGTATGGACACGAGTCATGGTATGATAATAAAACAATCTCCAATAGATTAAGTATAATTGTGAACAAAGTCCTCAAAAGGATATTGGGCCTTAAATAGAAGGACATGATTAGAAATGAAACTATAAGAAAGATTACTCGAGGATCATGATGAGCGGTAGATGGAGAACGTTGGCTCTACACCACTAGAAGAATTGGGAAACCTAGACCTAACTAGCTGAAGACTATGAAGCACGAAGTAACATATGATAAATAGAGAAGCATTCAATTAAAGGCTTAAGATGGAAACGACTGGCAAAATCTACCAATGCCCCTTTGCGTCAATAGGCGGGGCAGGAGATGATGATGATGATGATGATGACATATATATATATATATATATATATATATATATATATATTGTAACGTAATTCTTGCTTTTGAGTAATTACGTAACATATTACTCTCATCTTTTCAAAATTAGAAGTTGCTTGTCATTAGTGTGCACCAGCCTGCCATCTGTGGGCTGGAAAAGTAGGTATTTAGGCTCAGTTGTTAATTCCTGCCCCTTTTCTGTTTTCCATGTTTGTTATGTTGATGATGAGTTGGACTTCCACGTGACTGGAATGGGAGTCAAGGTGGAGGGGAAATAATTTTTGTATTGAGAAAAGTCCATATATTGTGCTAAGAAACGCTAGCGCTCATCAGCGGTCTGACAACCGTAATCAAGGATCAATTCTTCAGCAGCAGCAGTTCTAATATGTACGACCATATTTCGCTAGCGTTTGGCCCAGTAAGGCCTGAAACACAGGTATAGTTTGGTGCCACTGCGTATCCCTTAGTGAAAAGAGTTGTATTGTATTGGGAGTTATGTGTCCCTCGGTTTAAGAGGGCGGTATTATGATGGTGAGTGACTCCAGGGGTCAGCAATAGTTCAATAGCGTTTTGGACCCTGTGAGGTCTCGAGACAGGTATTATTAAGGCTTGTCAGAACATTCCTTGTGCTCTTTTACGTATCAAATTGACTCTAAGATTATAACTTTATAGTTACCATCAGAGGTAGGTATTTCGTAATATAGTAATGCGTGTGTTTTATATATATATATATATATATATATATATATATGTATATATATATATATATATATATATATATATGTATATATATATATATATATATATATATATATGTGTGTATTTCTATGAAACAGAAAAGGTTTAGGTGGGTAAGGAATATATACTGTATATTTAAGTAGGCTCTGAATTTTCTTGTTACTTTCTCTATATTGACAAGTTCTTTTGAGATGACGAAAGTGGGTGATAGTACATGAATCTTTTGTGCCTCTATATCTGTTACTAGTACCCTTTTATCTTCCAAATGTTTTCAAAGGTATGATATTTTCCGTTTGTGTCCTAAAAGGATTTCCTAGTAATTTTATATTTCGTTGACATGAGCAGCTTTCCTGAGTCGTTGTATAAATATATATATATATATATATATATATATATATATATACATACATACATACATACATACATACATATATATATATATATATATATATATATATATATATTGTATAATAAATTTATCATTGACGTTTCCAACGCTCTTTTTACCCTCTTCTGTTTATGATTGTTCTTGATTATTTTCTTGTTTGCCAATATGATGTTTTGATGTACTTCGGTAATATGGTAAAAATAAAGCCGTAAGTCAGTTTATTTGAGGCCACCTTGAATTAAGCAGCAAGGCTGAATTGGTATTTGAAGGTCAGCCCGCCGGGAACACTGGCGACCTTACCAAGATTAAGTAAAAACATTCCGTAGAACTGGTTAATCGTAGTTTTCCCGTTCGACATCAGAGTAAATAAGAAAAGGATTGAGACGTAAACAAAAGGGTAATTCTACACGTATTCTTTGCTTTTCTTTTTTCATATCTTTAAAACAAGAGACAATGTCGGACAAAGTTGAAGATCCGGTAGGAGCGGTGGGTTTTGAGGTAGCAAAATTTTTTGAGAAATTTGATTGGGAAGAAGAAATAGTGATTTAAGGAAGGTTGAGTTGCAGGAAATTGCAAAATTCATAAATATATCGGTAGCACCAGGAACGAAGAAAGGAACCCTGTTAGTACATTTAATATCAGACAGTATGAAATGGAAAGAAGATACAACAAGTAGTGTTGATAGGACTGAATATATTTCGGTACAGGATAGGTGAGAATTGGAAAGATTGGAAATAAAGAAAATCTCCCACGTCAGTTGATATGAAAATATATAGTATGCCTATTCTAAAGAGACAGGAGAGAAAGATTGAAGAAAAGTTGAGTGATAAGTAAGCATGATTTAGGAAAGGTAAAAGCTGTACTGACCAAGTTTTCATTTTGAGACATGTACAGCAATGCTTAGAATATAGAAATCCCCTTTTAATGGTATTTGTGGACTATGAAAGGCTTTGATACTGTGTACCGGCAAATTTGGTGGAGAGTCTTGCATTATTTTGGGATTACTCTTGATTATGTAATTTTGTAAGTCTGTTCATAAGCATAGTAATTGTAAAGTTAGTGTTAATGGAATCTTATCAAATGAATTTCCAGTGAACAGCGTAGCACTCCAAGGTAATAGGTTGTCACCTATGGTGGAGAAGAATTGGACTTGATTGGTGATAGGAATTTAGCAGACGTAGAGTATGCAGAACACCACAGGAATTGCAATGCTTGCTTACCAAAATACATGAAATATCACACAAAGTTAGACTGAAGATAAATAGAAGAGAGACAGAGATGATGAGAACGGAATTTGCAATGAAAGATGAAATATCATTGGAAGGAGAAAGGATTAATGAGGTAGAATCATTTAAGTATTTAGGAATTATGATCTCCAATAAAGGGCCTTTAGAATTAGACTTTATTGAAAAATAGGAATAAGCATATCAGACAATGGCTATGTTAAGCAAAATTTGGAAATCAAATCGCCTGAAATTACATATAATAATGAGATTAAATATCAGTTTTGTAAGATCATTGATACTGTATGGAAATGACTCATGGAATGACAATTTAGTAGATTTGAGAACCAAGCTCTCAGAAGGATATTTGAAGTTAAATGGCAGGACAGGATTATAAATGAAACTACAAGAGAGATTGATTGAATGCCATATATGGATGAGATCATGATGAGGGGTAGATAGAGATTGTTTGGGTATGCTATCTATCTTTCGTGCTGCATTGACATTTGACCACAATTTCCTCGTATTCAGTTGAACAGGCGAACGTTGTATTGTTCTGATGAGCATTTACACTTCTCAAGTATAACTTCCATTTGTTATAATATTAAAAAAAACACAACAGCAGAAGAGGAGAAACCAAATTTAAATGACAAAGAGTTAAGTAAAAATCAATAATGACAGTAATCGAACAAGAAATCCTAATCTAGAACCAGCACTCAGTAGATTGTATTCTTCCACCAACATTAAATTTGTTGGCAATGTAAATGAAAACCAATCAAATACTGGCCACGTAATTATGAAACCTGCAATTTCTTGCATGTTCATTGACATCGCTAACCATTGAACCATAATTCCTAACAAGGGTAATCCCGTCACTATATCATGTTGTATAGCAAAGAGCAAATGTAAGGAAGATAAAATAGGCCAACTTTCACAATAGTTGCATGGAAATCTGAATAAAAAATTTACCATGATATAGCAAAAACATTATCCTTCACCTTGTCTTTTGGCCCAATCATTCCTAAAATCTAATCAAATGGTTCTTGGATCATGGCCAACCATCTCACCATATTCCATAAAATTCTACAATGTTATAGAAAATAAAAGAATATGTGACCGTTTTTTTTTTACTTTAAAATTCATCAAGATGTATATCACGATATTGTCTATTGAATTAAGGAATTTGTTGCGCCAGTTTCAGGTAAAGATTGATAAAAGTATAGCAAAAAGAACTTTTTATCTTTTTGTGACATATATCCTGATGTTTGCATTAAATCTTGGCCAATCATCCACACAACTTTCAAGACATTTAGTCAAATTTATAAATAAAAAAAATGTACAAACTTAGATGAATATATGACAATAAAAATAATATATATATATATATATATATATATATGTATATGTATATATATACATATATATATATATATATATATATATACACACACACACACACACATATATATATATATATATATATATGTATATATATATATAAATATATATATATATATATATATATATATATATATGAAGTCACTGGCAGCAAAGTGAGGGATTGGGTTAAAGATATGAATAGAATGTCTCTTCATCTTTTACTTCTTATGCTTGGTGGTTAATTTTATTACAATTAGTATGGACCAGCATGGGTCACTTGCCTTAGTTACATAGACACCGCTCATCACAATGAACTAGCTATCGGTTGATGTATCTAGCCAATGAATCCTCTATCGATTTAGTCAGTTTTGGAAAGAGAAGATGACAGAATGCCCACAGTCCTAGTCCCAGGCGTAGATGGATATTAAGAATCTAAAAGTTTATAAATCCTAAAGATGAATTAAAAAATAGCTAAGTCGAATATTAGAATCAAGAATCACATTAGGGAATAGGAGCAAGTTGAGAGTGTATTATGTAATATAATTTGGATATCGTGGCCTTAAGCAAAACACGTTGTATAGGGATTAGTAATGATACAATATACCGCGTATATATATATATATATATATATATATATATATATATATATATCAAATAAGCCTTATATATTAATACATTAAAGTCTGGATTCTCTTAACAACCTTGGGATCAGAGCCCCCGGCGGAATCACCCAAAAGACTATAATATCAGACCGGCAGGGATTTGAACTCTCGTCTAGGATATCTGTATGCCAGTGACCATACCACTCAGCCACGAAGAAAGATAAAAGTCAATGACAATTCTTCTGTACATATACCTGTCAAATTCAGGTTTTCTGTACTTGGAATTGAAATCAACCCATCTTCACCATCGTAGCTAATTGGTAGGTTTGGGACTTGGCATTCGATTAATGATAAATTTTTGCAGATTTAAACATGTTTCTTTCATATTTCAAATAAGCCACATATATCAATACATTAAAGTCTGGATTCTGTTAACGACCTCGGGATCAGAGCCCCAGGCGGAATTGCCCAAAAACTATAATATCAGACCGGCGGGGATTTGAACCCTCGTCCAGGATATCTGGACTATATATATTAGTGTAATGAGATAAGTGTTACTGTATGGACACGAGTCATGGTATGATAATAAAACAATCTCCAATAGATTAAGTATAATTGTGAACAAAGTCCTCAAAAGGATATTGGGCCTTAAATAGAAGGACATGATTAGAAATGAAACTATAAGAAAGATTACTCGAGGATCATGATGAGCGGTAGATGGAGAACGTTGGCTCTACACCACTAGAAGAATTGGGAAACCTAGACCTAACTAGCTGAAGACTATGAAGCACGAAGTAACATATGATAAATAGAGAAGCATTCAATTAAAGGCTTAAGATGGAAACGACTGGCAAAATCTACCAATGCCCCTTTGCGTCAATAGGCGGGGCAGGAGATGATGATGATGATGATGATGACATATATATATATATATATATATATATATATATATATATATATTGTAACGTAATTCTTGCTTTTGAGTAATTACGTAACATATTACTCTCATCTTTTCAAAATTAGAAGTTGCTTGTCATTAGTGTGCACCAGCCTGCCATCTGTGGGCTGGAAAAGTAGGTATTTAGGCTCAGTTGTTAATTCCTGCCCCTTTTCTGTTTTCCATGTTTGTTATGTTGATGATGAGTTGGACTTCCACGTGACTGGAATGGGAGTCAAGGTGGAGGGGAAATAATTTTTGTATTGAGAAAAGTCCATATATTGTGCTAAGAAACGCTAGCGCTCATCAGCGGTCTGACAACCGTAATCAAGGATCAATTCTTCAGCAGCAGCAGTTCTAATATGTACGACCATATTTCGCTAGCGTTTGGCCCAGTAAGGCCTGAAACACAGGTATAGTTTGGTGCCACTGCGTATCCCTTAGTGAAAAGAGTTGTATTGTATTGGGAGTTATGTGTCCCTCGGTTTAAGAGGGCGGTATTATGATGGTGAGTGACTCCAGGGGTCAGCAATAGTTCAATAGCGTTTTGGACCCTGTGAGGTCTCGAGACAGGTATTATTAAGGCTTGTCAGAACATTCCTTGTGCTCTTTTACGTATCAAATTGACTCTAAGATTATAACTTTATAGTTACCATCAGAGGTAGGTATTTCGTAATATAGTAATGCGTGTGTTTTATATATATATATATATATATATATATATATATGTATATATATATATATATATATATATATATATATATATATATATGTGTGTATTTCTATGAAACAGAAAAGGTTTAGGTGGGTAAGGAATATATACTGTATATTTAAGTAGGCTCTGAATTTTCTTGTTACTTTCTCTATATTGACAAGTTCTTTTGAGATGACGAAAGTGGGTGATAGTACATGAATCTTTTGTGCCTCTATATCTGTTACTAGTACCCTTTTATCTTCCAAATGTTTTCAAAGGTATGATATTTTCCGTTTGTGTCCTAAAAGGATTTCCTAGTAATTTTATATTTCGTTGACATGAGCAGCTTTCCTGAGTCGTTGTATAAATATATATATATATATATATATATATATATACATACATACATACATACATACATACATATATATATATATATATATATATATATATATATATATTGTATAATAAATTTATCATTGACGTTTCCAACGCTCTTTTTACCCTCTTCTGTTTATGATTGTTCTTGATTATTTTCTTGTTTGCCAATATGATGTTTTGATGTACTTCGGTAATATGGTAAAAATAAAGCCGTAAGTCAGTTTATTTGAGGCCACCTTGAATTAAGCAGCAAGGCTGAATTGGTATTTGAAGGACAGCCCGCCGGGAACACTGGCGACCTTACCAAGATTAAGTAAAAACATTCCGTAGAACTGGTTAATCGTAGTTTTCCCGTTCGACATCAGAGTAAATAAGAAAAGGATTGAGACGTAAACAAAAGGGTAATTCTACACGTATTCTTTGCTTTTCTTTTTTTTCATATCTTTAAAACAAGAGACAATGTCGGACAAAGTTGAAGATCCGGTAGGAGCGGTGGGTTTTGAGGTAGCAAAATTTTTTGAGAAATTTGATTGGGAAGAAGAAATAGTGATTTAAGGAAGGTTGAGTTGCAGGAAATTGCAAAATTCATAAATATATCGGTAGCACCAGGAACGAAGAAAGGAACCCTGTTAGTACATTTAATATCAGACAGTATGAAATGGAAAGAAGATACAACAAGTAGTGTTGATAGGACTGAATATATTTCGGTACAGGATAGGTGAGAATTGGAAAGATTGGAAATAAAGAAAATGAATCTACAAATAGCCACGAGGGAAGCGGAGAAAATGCATGAACAAGAAATGTTAGAAGCAAAATTTAAGCAGGAACGACTAAGATTAGAACGGGAAATCGAACAGGAACAAGTAAGAATAGAACAGGAAAGAAAACACGAACAACTAAAACTAAAACGGGAAAGAGAACAAGAAATGCATGAATTACAAGTACTCCACCTAAGGCAAGTTCCTGTCAAAAGCAAATTCTACATAGGGAATTCTATTAAATTAATGCCTGTCTTCAAGGAAACAGAAGCCTTAGAGTTTTTCACTGTTTTCGAAAAACTAGCAAATAGGCTAGAATAGCCGGAAAACATGTGGACTACTCTGGTACAATGCAGGTTAATGGGTAAAGCCCAAAAAATATATGCTACCCTGAACGAAGAAATGAGTGCTGAGTATTCCCAAGTGAAAAATTTGATGTTGAAAGCGTAAGAGCTGGTACTTGAAGCCTACTGTCAGAAATTTAGAAATATGAAGAAGGGATGGGAGGAAACGTTCGTAGAATTTGCACGGAGAAAAAGAGTGGCTTTTCAGGAATGGTTGAAAGCTAAATGTGTGGAAGATTTTGATGCTTTAAAAGAAATAATACTGATTGAAGAATTCAAAATAATATTAGTTTTGATCTGATAACTCACTTAGAGGATCTTAAAGTTGGATTTTTTGGATACTTTTCTGTAGCAGCTGATGAGTTTTTCCTTCCCCACAAGGGGAACTATCGGTTCAGTGATAAGGTCAAGTGGGGCACAAAGAGGAATCCAAGTGGAAAAGGCGCAAGTCAGTCACCTGGAAAGAGGACAAAAAAATCACCGGATAGAGGTGAGAAGCCTGGGTCACCAAAGAAAGGTGGAAAACTGTTGTGCTGGCATTGTGGGCAGCCGGGTCACATAAAAGAGAAGTGCCGGTAGTGGTTGGATAAAGCAAAGCCAGTAAGTCTGTTGGGTCAAGATTCGACTGTAACAGATGAGTGTTTCAAAAAGTATGTCTCTGAATGTGTATGAGCATCAAAGGCCAAAATAGGTCGGAGAGATGGGTAAAGTTTTTAAGGGAGACGGGAGCGGCGCAATCCATAATTTTGCGTTCGGTATTGCCTGAAGGACTGAGCCAGGGACAGGAAAAATTTGTGTTACTAGTGGGATTCCAGAGAACAGTAACGGCATGCCCATTGGTAGAGTTAGTGATAAACTCTAAATGGGTAAAAGGACCCAAGAGTCTGGCAATAGTAGATGAACCCATAAAGGGGGTGGACGTGATAGTGGCCAATGACTGTGAGGTGCGGACTCCAGGTAATTGTCCTCTGGTGCAAGGTAAGTAGGGAAAGACTGAAAAGACTGTTTTCATGGTCATACTTTCGGGAGCACAAGGCAAGTTCAGGGAGATGGACTGTATCGGGTTTGATAAGTTAGTTGAGAAAAATGGTTCTGAGGTAAGTGTAACTGGAAATCCCATGTTGTCTTCCGTGAAAGATAAGAATAGTAAATGGGCAATCGATACATTTGTGGCGACTCAGGATAATAGTCATCCTCATTTAGAATGGAAGGACGGAGTGTTGAAAAGGATAAGTAGAGCAAAACGAACACCTGCAGATGCATGGGAGGTGAGAAAACAGATTGTGGTACCAGTAAACTGAAGACGTAAGTTATTAGAGCTACCTCATGACAACCTTCTGTCTGGTCATCTAGGTATAAATAAAACTTAAAAAACTTTCAAATTTGCTTTTCTGGCCTTCTCTAAGAAGAGATGTCAATTAGTTCGTGAAGACCCGCGAAGTCTGCCAGACGACGGGGAAGCCGAATCAGAAAATCTAGAAAGCACCACTGCAGCACATTCCAGATATTGGAAAACCTTTTGAAGTGGTAATAATTGATATAGTTGGCCCTATGCCAAGGACCAGCAGTGAAAATCAATATATATTTGACACTGATGGATAGGACCACACGGTATCCTGAGGCAATTCCTTTAAGGAGTATACATGCTGGGAGGGTTCTTAAATCTTTGTTTGGGTTCTTTTCCAAATTTGGTTCACCCAGGGTAATTTAGTCTGACTGCGGGAGTAATTTTAAAAGTAAATTATTCAAGCACGGTTTGGAAGAATTAGGCATAAAGCATGTAACTTCTTCGCCTTATCACCCACAGAGTCAAGGACAGCTGGAAAGATTTCACCAAACATTGAAATCAATGCTTAGTAAGAATGTGCAGCAGGAACCTCTGGTAAATTTGCTGGACTTTTTAGGGGATTCAAGTGAAAAGTTGATAAATTTTAGGGATTTTGCTTTAAAAATTTTGGAGGTGAGTCAAAGAAAAATGAAAGAGTGTTATGATATGAAAACCGAATTACGAAATTTTCAGGTTGGCGAAGAGGTGTTGGTGTTGCTACCCATTCCTGACAATCCATTTAAAGCCAATTTCTCGGGGCCCTGGAAGATCTTAAAGAAGGTGAATAACCTAAACCATGTTGTTGAAACCCCTGACAGGAGGAGGAAGACTCAAGTATGCCATGTTAATATGCTAAAAGCCTATCAGGGCAGGGAAACCATCCAACCAGTTCTGTTTTTAGCCAAGGTGGAAGAGAAAGAAGAATTTGGGGAAACATCCAGTATAAGTTTGCTGGGAGATTCTGTAGCTTTGGGAAATCTACCCGGAATGTTGGATCATTTAAGTGCCACCCAATCCAAGGAGGTAATGAACTTGATAACAGAGTTCACTGATTTATTTAAGGACGTTCCAGGACAAACTAGTCTCCTTATGCATGATGTAGAGGCTGGAGATGCTCGTCCCATTAAACAGCATCCGTATCGAGTGAATCCATTCAAAGGGACATCATTAAGCAAGAGGTAGATTACATGCTACGCCATGATCTAATTCAAGGAAGTTTCAGCCCGTTGAGTTCTCCGGTAGTGTTGGTTAAGAAGGGAGGGTGAGGACAAAGAATATGCTTCGACTATCGTAAGGTAAATGCGGTTACTTAGTCCGATTGTTTTCCTCTGCCCAGGATGGAAGATTGTATAAATGAAGTCGGCACTGCTATATACATAAGTAAATTTGATATTTTAAAGGGTTATTGGGAAGTTCCATTAACAGAAAGGGCTAAAAAAAAATATCAGATTTTGTTATGTTGGAAGGTTTACATTCATGTAATGTCATGCCTTTTGGTATGAAAAATACCTCTGCCACTTTTCAGAGGTTTTATGAATCAAGTGATTGATA
>NC_090736.1:114365023-114367523 GCF_036898095.1 Palaemon carinicauda
TGGAGATACTTATTACAGGATATAAATAACTGGATTATTTTCTTAGAATCAAATGCTTATCCAAATAATGGGTGATTTTGGGGGAAAATAACTTTAATTGCTTTTGGGAGTTTCAAGGATTTGCTTCCTTAAGGATCCGTATACCAACATTTGTCCGGCTGCATATAGTTTGATCATTATATTTTATACTCCTTTATATACCTTAAATGTTCTGTAGGAAAATTTAATCAGTTGCTTTAAAATCGACTAAGGTCTTTTCGTTAACTGGAATAATGATAGAGGAATGGGATATACTGTATATTGTATAAAAAATCTGAGGGATGCCAATTATTCATGGAAGCATGCTTCACAATGCAATTTTTTTTACTTCGATGGAGATTATAAAAACTAAGATAGAGGAAAATAAAATACAGATCTCCAAATGCCTTATTCCGGAATCCAGCTAATGAATATCTTGTCTTGGTGTCACACAAATATCAAATAGTTCCAAGTTGGAATGGTCAAGTGAAGGTGTTTCTGCTGCCGCTTGGAAGAGATTTCTTTTATGGAGGCACAGAGAAGAGCTAAGAACCAAAGTTGACGCCCTAAGACGAGCACCGAGGCAGAAGGGCATTCATTTTAAAGATAATATTTAGTAAATGAATGAATAAATAATGATAGAAAGAAACACAAATATTAAATAATGAATCAGTGGATAGAGGAAAAAGCTCAGGAAATAAAATCTAAAGAATGAGAGAAAATATGTAGGAATCCATGAGTATCGCTCCAGAGCTATATAAGTTAGTGATTAAACGGACAATCGAACTTTTATTTCAAAGATATTTTAATATTTGGTTTTTCCTTTCCCCTACTCACGGCACCAGCTGTAGAAATTGTGGTTAAACTAATACCCTGATAGGTTGAGGAATTGGTATGGATAGCTTTTGCTCGAACAACCCGAACTAGAGCTTCACGGATAGTAATGCATTTTTCGCTTGTTAAGTGCCCATCTACCTTGCGTAATTTACCCGGTCAAGAGACCTACATCTAGCACCCCATAGCTGGGCTAATTCGGGCACTTGATCATTGTAAATAAGGACTTTATCATACAAAGGTAAGCCTATTTGAATGAAAGACCTTTGTGCATGAAATTGATAAAAAGTTGGTTTGATCTCAAAGCTGTTTAATTTCTCAAGATAAAGCTACTAGCAATTATATAATCATTGATAACTTGCAATTAGGGTATTATAACAGGTAATCATTTCGTGATTATGCCATCTATTCATGTATATTTTCAGGAAAAATTATAGGAAATTTCATTTTGAGAAAATAGGTATATCATATTTTCATGACAAAATTTCTGAAAATTATGTCGTTCTGAGACTATGATTTGTCAATAAAACAAATTTTTTAAACCCTTTAC
Source organism: Palaemon carinicauda (assembly GCF_036898095.1). Taxonomy (NCBI): domain Eukaryota; kingdom Metazoa; phylum Arthropoda; class Malacostraca; order Decapoda; family Palaemonidae; genus Palaemon; species Palaemon carinicauda. The sequence goes on from NC_090736.1 coordinate 114,366,426, forward strand.
CAGAATGTGATAGCATCCTCATCTACCTCGATATAAGTTATTTTCGATACGAAATAATAAATTCTGATTGTATTCAAGGTGCTTTGCAGTCATCAGTATCTATTATATCCATCATCGATTATCTATTATGCAAAGTTAATACTTGAATTTCGTTACTTATCGACCTTCCATCAACAGCAGCTATTTTATTCTACTGCTGCTATCTTTTAAAAATCAACTAATAATGAATTAGGTTAGCCAAATTTACTAGAACATTAACGGTAATCAAATAAATCTCAGGCAATGATACAATATCTTACAGGCTGTATTATGAGTCTAAAAGCAGTCTGTCTCCACAACCCCTAAAACAGAAATGACTTTCCTATTTGCTCAGTGTCGGAATGGCCGGGGCAGGGGGGTTGAAGGAGGACCCCCCCCCTTCCCTGGAAAGTGTCTTCTTAGTCCCTCTTGCGGAAAAAGTAGTAATTGAAAAATAATAGTATATATATATATATATATATATATATATATATATATATATATATATATATATATATATATATATATATATACATATATATATATATATACATACATATATATATATGAAAGATTTCCCCTGAGTGTCGGCGTTCTTTTAATTCTAACTGTACTATTCAGGCTTGTCAGAGCATTCCTTGTGCCCTTTTATGTATCAAGTTGACTCTGAGATTACAACTTCATGAGTACCATCAGAGGTCGGAATTTCGTTAATAAAATAATGTGTGTTTTTTGTACACACATACACACACACACACACACACACACACATATATATATATATATATATATATATATATATATATATATATATATATATATATATATATATATATATATATATATATACACACACAATTTTTTTGTTCATTACTGGCTGTTGCTGCCTTCACCGAAAATATATATATATATATATATATATATATATATATATATATATATATATATATATATATATATATATATATATATATATATATATATATATATATATATATATATATATATATATAGGGATAAGGAAAGAGTAGTTCAAAATGTCATTTTTATTCCCAACGTTTTGTGATTCTTAATCAAATT
>NC_090736.1:114372523-114400023 GCF_036898095.1 Palaemon carinicauda
TTCAAGTGTAACACATTCATGTATAAACAAATAAATTTAGATGAGTTGGGAACTCGTGAGGTTGTATAACTAGCCAGCCGTAATATATATGATATATTTCTGGTACCCTGACCTTGGACTACAATTATATATTTCGGTGCCCAGAGTCTTAGGATCGAGCGAGTCAGTTTTCAATATTACCAATAACAGGACCGTGTTTTGGTTAAAGGTTTGAACTCTATATTGTTTATTCGATTCTATGTATTTTGTGTTATATTTATTCGAGAGGTAAAATTTTCTTATAAAGTACAAGATGGCACAGTTTGATATACAAGCGTTTTTAAAAACTCAAGTGTTCAGGAATTGTCAGAAACTAATGTAACTAAAGCTTAGTGGCACTTCATTTTATTGGCATGCAGTGGCCATAAAACGAATGGAATGATTAGAGCCTAAATCAATTGTCTAGCCTTTAAAGCATTGATAAACTCGGGGAAATCGTCGGAAGAAAATTTTGTAGCAGCTCGTGAACTGTTAGATGATGCTGAATTTGTAACGAAGCAAAGGATCAGTTACCCCTCAAACTGAAGGCATGAAAGCAGAAAGGGACGAAGAGGTTGAATTTCAACGAATTGCAGAGGAAGATAATTTGATCAAGCTGAAGATAATGGCAGAACGAGAAGAAAGAGAGAGAAGACGGGTAGAAAGAGAGGCAGAACAAGAAGAAAGAGAGAGGGAAGAAGCACGACGTGTGACGGAAAAGAAAGCAAGATAAGAAGAGAAAAAAAAAATAGAAATCTCAGTGTTATATATAGGACAATTGTCCAGGAAAAGGCCGATATAAATGCAACGGAAGGATGTGACGTTATCAGAGTTATTGTACAGTGTGGTGAATGAGACGGAGGAACAGCAGTCTCCCACTTGTTATTATCTTGATAGTGGGTTGCTTATGAGGAAGTGTATACCCAATGTTATACCATGGAATGCTGAATTAGGGACGTACCGTCAGATAGGGATTTCCACACCATTAAGATAACATGAGAAGGGACACTTAGGAATAAGGAAGACGACGGAGAAGAAAATGATAAACATTTTTTCCTGCCTTTCATGCATAAGGATGTGAGCAGGTTTTGCTGTGCATGTCACGTTTGTCAACTGGCAGGGAAGCCAAATGAGTACATTAAAAAAACTCTCTTACACCCAATTGAAGTGCGAGGGGAAGCCTTCATCGACGGCCCGATTAAAATCTTAGCGGAAAAATGGAAGGATCGAGAGGAATGGGATGGAGAAAATTTCAAGGTTTTGAGGAAAAGAATTGGCGAGCTGAGGAAATTTTCCCCCAAAAGCTTGAATATGACGAGTCAAGGAAAAATTAAGAAAGGGTTTCGTAAGAAGAGTACGAACAGACAGGATGGTGTAGGATAGGTGCTGGTCTACTTATCGATGAGGAGATTCATTCTCGCCTACGAGTTCCAAGAACCTTTTAAAATTTAGTAGAAGAGCAGTGACTGGACCAACGTAATCGAGATACCAGGAATAAGAAAAAAATTAAAGAAGGCCATATCAACTTCGAAACTTATACTTCAAGTACCAGATATGAACTTGGAATTACTTATCGAAGTGGATCCATCGAATAATGAGACTAGAGAGGTCTTCTTGCAAGAAGATGAGAAAGAACTTCTTCACGCTGTTTCCTTTTATGTTGCTGAAGCTGAAGAAACATTAGTGAGCCTACTTGACAGTTCAAAAGGAGGTGCTGGCGCTAATCACAGCTATATAGAAATTCAATGATAATGTAAATCGACCACAGAAGGAAGAGATTACAGTGTATTGGGATCACAATCCTTTAACTTTTGATAAGAAAAAAAAAATAATCAAAAGTTAACTATGTGGCCATTATGCCCGCAACCATATTGTCTTTAAGTAAAACATTTATCAGGTAAAGATGAAGGGTTACAGATTATTTATCTTGGGCAGAATCGATAGATTCAGGTCCAAAATAAATAATCTTTTTGGGGGTAGTTATTTAAAAAGGTAGTCTTGAGTAGAGTAAATATTTCTATTCATGTATTTCGTTTTTGTATGTAAGAGGTGTAAGCTCAGGTAATTGTATATAAATTTCGTAAGACTTTCTTTGTTCATTTCATTGTATTTTCCATTCATGTCAGTAATTGTAAATTCACGATATTTTTAAGAATTAAATTTTAATTCAACTTATTTTGTTTTGAAATCCTATGTAATCTGTTAAAATATGCATTATGAACCATACAGGTATGAACAAAGTCGTATTTAATTTTTTTATGGTATTGCGTCATGTTTGCGGAAGTGTTATATTTGCAACGTCTTTAGAAGGTTCTTCAAAAACCCAGTGTTAGTCTTTATCTTTTTGTATTATTTCGAGGTGAGAAGGTGGGTGGAGCTAGCCAGGTTCGCTCCCCTGAATTTTTATCTAGCCAGGTTCGCTCCCTTGAATTTTTATCTAGTTAGTAACTCGGGCACCGTTTGAGGCAGCCCCAAGTTCCCAGAAATCCTGACCTAGAAGAATCTAGAATAATTAAGTCAATATATATATGCCCCTAGGAATGCATAGTGATGAATAGCACCAGCCTGTCCTGTAAAAGAGCCAAAGTTCCTCCTCTCTCTCAGGTACCTCGAGAGTGTGTTCCCTCCAAGTCAACAAGCCTTTACCCAAAATGTATTGTGTGCAGTGTGTTCAAACGTTAGATAAATTTTAAAGTTGATTCCTATTTTTTTTCTTTGTAAGTGCCGATATTATATGAATCTTTGTAATTGGCACAGGGAGATTTGTGTAAAAACGTGTATTAGTGTTATCTGGTCGGAACCTTTGGGTGAGATAAAGACTTGTAAGTTTATCAGTTACTTTATGCATTTCTATAGAAGTTTAATCATAAGTCCGTTAAAGGTCAACTATTTTCATTAATTATCAAGTATAAATATTTGTGTAGAATTTCATTTCTAGTGAAACAAGTAATTTTATAATTCTCAGAGTGTAATGTTTTCTTGTCTTAGTTTAAGTTTGGTTCAAATATGATTTTTTTTTTTTTTGGGGGGGGGGGGGGGGAATTCTTTCAGTGTTGTAAATTTTTACAGCATATATTTATTTTTGTAAAGTGTATAATATTTTCTCTTCCAGTATTTTTTATAGAGCTCTCTCGTATCCCTCTTAAAAAATCGAAGTAAGATGTTGTTTTGAATAGTTCTTCAAAATAATTACCCAGTTGTGTTTTAAGAGAACTTTAATGTTTTTATGTATTGCCGTCTGGGAGTTATATAATTTTCTCAGAGAAAGGGTATTATTTAATTGTAACAGATATTTGTAAAAATCAATAGGTGAGTTTAGAACTCTAGAGGTATTATATTTTTCCAACTGTAATGTATATATATATATATATATATATATATATATATATATATATATATATATATATATATATATATATATATATATATATATATATATATATATATATATGTGTGTGTGTGTGTGTGTGTGTGTGTGTGTGTGTGTATGTGGGTGTGTTTGTGTGTGTGTGCGTGTGTATGTATACATCTTCCTTTTTTATTGCTCTCCATAAAGTATTTTTTTCTGGAATGGACTCCATTTTAATTGGGTATTAGATGGATTTTATCATTATGATTTCTTGACTGAAAATTGCTGATTTGATAATAGTATGAAGAAGAAGAAGAAGAAGAAGAAGAAGAAGAAGAAGAAGAAGAAGAAGAAGAAGAAGAAGAAGAAGAAGAAGAAGAAGAAAAAGAAGAAGAAGAAGAGGATTTCTGTATAACATTGAATATTTTAAGAAGGTCATTACAAGCTCCAAGGCCTTTCGGAAGCCTAATTGTAAACTTGATAACAAATGATTACCTTAATCATATATATTCAGTCGCATTGCCTAATGATTGTCAAACTATATATTAATTTTCTAATGTCTTTAATTCATTAAATATGAGCTTAGTATTTTGTACAGCCCAAAAATTTACTCTTATTATATGGAAATATTTTTAGTTACAATATATATGTATGGTATATACTTTTTCGTCGTTTCAGTTAGACAAAAATCTTTAACTAAAAAGAAAAAAATATATAATTTCTTTTAGAGTAAAATAAAAGAATTTTGTAGACAATTTCCAGGACAATAATAAATGACCACAGAGACAAAAGTCATAACCTGATTTCTTTTGCAGAGATATTATTAGGTGGGTTGCTTTTGTCAAAGCCAAAGGACCAAAAGAAATTTCAATGAACTTCTGTCTGTCCTTCTTTGTCCACCTTCATAATCAAGGTCTGGCAGCCAACACGATAACTATGTGCAAGTCAGCCTTGACTAGACCTCTTCTATATGCCTTTCAAGTGGATCTAGGGGATGAAATCTTTAATAATATTCCGAAGGCATATGCAAGGCTTAGGCCTGCAGCACCGCCAAAACCCATCTCATGGTCTTTGGATAAGGCCCTACATTATGCCTCATCTGTGAGCAATGAAGATTATTCCCTTAAGGATCTAACCCAAAAGGTTATTTTTTCTGTTCCCTATAGCCTCTGGGGCTAGAGTTAGTGAAATAGTAGCCCTATCCAGAGATGAGGGCCACATTCAGTTCATAGAAGCGGGAGAACTGAATCTCTTTCCTGATCCATCCTTTCTCGCTAAGAACGAGCTACCCATTAAGAGGTGGGGCCCTTGGAGAATCAGCCCTCTGAAGGAAGATGTCTCTCTATGTCCTGTAGAGTGTCTAAAGGTCTATCCTCGTAGAACTTCAGACTTCAGGGAAGGACAGCTCTTTAAAGGAGAAACTTCTAGACCAAACTTGTCCCTGAAACAACTGAGGGTGAAGCTCACCTACTTTATTCGTAGAGTGGATTCTGACAGTAGTCCCGCAGGTCATGATCCGAGGAAAATTGCTTCATCACTGAACTTTTTTCAGTATTTGGAATTTGAGCGTCTTCGCTCATATACTGGATGGAAATCATCCAGGGTGTTCTACAAACACTATGCTAAGCATGTACATAAACTGAAGCACTATGTGGTGGTGGCAGGTAGTGTATTAAACCCTGTTGTCTAATTCTGCGATGAACAGTTAATTGATTCGTACTGTTAATTAAAGGAACAAGGTGTCAGCACTTTTAGTGTGATGCCATTTTAGATAAGTGTTACTATGGTGACATTAACTCTGTTCAATATCTCAGGTGTGGAATTATACAGATAGTACTAGTGCCGAAATTTATGAATTTAAATTTATTAAAACTTTTCTTCAGTCTAAGAGTAGCACTCATCATAATAATTTCTGTATATGTCACAGGTAACTCTAAAAGGAAAATAGAGTTCTTAGAAGAACTAACCCAAATTGAAAAAATACATATATTAAATATAAGTGAAACATGGTATTCCCAAGAGACTGGCAGTGATGACCAGATAAAGGGTTTCCAAACTTATAGATCAGACAGAAAAAAAATAGGAATCAAGGGGGAACCGCAATATATGGAAGAGACATAAATCAAGGAAATGTATGTGAAAAATACAGCAACACAGAATGTGAATTGATTGCGGTAGAATTTGAATTTGAAAAACTAATGAATATTGTAGTTTACAGACCCCCAAACACTAAGGAGTTTGACATAATAATAGAAAAAATAGATGATATATGTAGAAACCATAAAGACTGGAATATACTCTTATCCGGAGATTTTAACTTTCCTTTCGTGGATTGGAAAGAACGGATAGAAGAAAGTGGTTGTATGTATACATATAAAAAAGATAGTAATAGTAGCGCAGAAGATAAGAGGCAATTTGAAAAGCTTCAAGATATGCTATTAGAACATAATATGCAACAAATAAACCACATTCCAACAAGAAAGGAAAATGTCCTAGATCTAGTATTTGTGAATGAGGTGAATTTTGTTAAAGAAATAATAGTGTATTACACGGGAATTTCAGACCACAATGTCATAGAATTGATAGTTCATTCCAAAGCAAGTGATCACAGAATTAAAAAAAACACAAAACTTTGGGAAGGATATGGAAAATATAACTTTTACAGAAAGAATATAAAATTATCAGAAATAAATGAAGAACTGAATAAAGAATGGAAAAATGTATTTATAAGTGATAATATACAGGTAAATACGGATATACTGTACAAAATACTGGAGAAAATTGTTGAAAAATATGTACCGAAAAAAAACAATAAACAAAAGACGTGCATACCAAGAGACAGAAGGATCTTATTTCAGAAAATTAAAAAGTGGAAGAAAAATCTTGCAAAAGAAAAAAATGTGTGGAAAATGAGGGAAATAAAATGTAAGATAGAAAATGCAGAACAAAAGATTATACAGTCGAAAGAAAATGAAAAAAGGGACTTAGAAGAAAGGACACTTCAAAATATAAAAAGAAACCCCAAAGTACTTTACTCCTATGCAAAAAAGATGAATAAAAGGAGAATAGAAATAGGCCCTCTAAGAATTGAAGGACGGCTAACGAATGAAAAAAAGGAAATATGCAACATATTAGCAGAAAAATATAAGAGTGAGTTCACGCCAAGAATTGCGAATGAGAATAATGAAACAGAAATGAGAGAAGAAAATGTTGAATATCTAACGGATATAGATATTAATGAAGCAGATATTGTCACGGCTATAAACGAAATTAAAAATGGATCGGCAGCCGGACCAGATGGAGTTCCAGCGATTTTGTTAAAAAAAAACTGCAAACACTATCGCGAAGCCACTTGCAATACTGCTAAGACAGAGTATAGATATGAGCGAGATATATGTTAAACATAAATTAGCTTATATAACCCCTATCTTCAAAAGTGGATCTAGACTAGAGGCAAGCAATTATAGACCTGTTAGTCTAACATCACCTATTATGAAAGTGTATGAGAGGGTAATAAAAAAGAAAATAATGAACCATTTGGTCAAAAATAATTTGTTTAATATGGGTCAACACGGTTTCGTACCTGGAAAAAGTACACAGACCCAACTGATAGCTCACTATGAAAACATATACAATAATATGATAAATGAAAAAGACACAGATGTGATCTATCTAGATTTTGCAAAAGCCTTTGACAAGGTAGACCATAACATATTGGAGAAAAAAATGAGAAAGCAAAGTATTGTGGGAAAGATAGGAAAATGGGTAAAAGAATTCCTGCAAAACAGAAAACAGATAGTGGTTGCAAATGACGAGAAATCAGATGAAGCCCAGGTAATATCTGGTGTGCCCCAAGGTACGGTATTAGCTGCACTGCTATTTGTTATTATGATCTCAGACATAGACTGTGATGTTGAAAACTCCGTAGTGAGAAGTTTCGCCGATGACACAAGAATAAGTAGAGAAATTACTTGTGATGAAGATAGGAACTCACTACAAAGAGATCTAAACAAAATATATGAATGGGCGGAGATAAATAGGATGGTATTTAACTCCGATAAATTCGAATCAATAAATTATGGAAACAGAGAAGGAATGGTGTATGCATACAAGGGACCTAATAATGAGACAATCACAAACAAGGAAGCAATTAAAGACCTTGGTGTAATTTTAAATAGGAATATGTTATGCAACGACCAAATAGCAACACTGTTGGCTAAATGTAAAGCAAAAATGGGAATGTTATTCAGACACTTTAAAACAAGAAAAGCTGAACACATGATTATGCTTTACAAAACTTATGTGCGTAGTACACTCGAGTACTGCAATGTGATATGGTACCCACACTACCAAAAGGATATTGCGCAAATAGAGAGTGTACAAAGGTCCTATGCTGCTAGAATAGAAGAAGTTAAGGACCTTGATTACTGGGAAAGACTGCAATTTTTAAAACTATACAGTCTAGAAAGGAGAAGAGAACGCTACATGATAATACAAGCATGGAAGCAAATAGAAGGAATTGCTGAAAACATCATGGAGCTTAAAGTATCAGAAAGAGCAAGCCGAGGTAGATTAATAGTACCAAAAAGCATTCCAGGTAAAATGAGAAAGACGCACAGGACATTAAACCACTACGCACCAGCATCGATAATGCAGCGACTATTTAATGTGCTGCCAGCTCATCTAAGAAACATATCAGGAATGAGCGTAGATGCGTTTAAAAATCAGCTCGATAAATACCTAAGATGCATCCCAGACCATCCAAGACTGGAAGATGCAAAATACACCGGAAGATGTATTAGCAACTCTCTGGTGGATATACGAGGTGCCTCACACTGAGGGACCTGGAGAACCCAAACAAAAAATAAGGCAATAAGGAAATAAGGTAAGACATGTGTTTTACATGTTAATTTGTTTAGCCATTTATTAGAAATAAAAGTCTATTTGAATGCAATTGCGTCCTAATTCGCCAAACGATTGCATGTTTAAGATGCAAGAGTTCTTTGACTTACAGAGGTAACTATATTTATTATCATTATTTGCTTGCAAACAATAAATATAATTGTGACGGGCCGAGAGAGGGTTGTGAACTCAAAGGCAGGATGCAATCAACTGAGTTGTTTATTAAGGAACACTCTCCTTTATATACAAAACCTTAAGGCAACAGGACATAACCTGTTCGAGAGACAGACAATGTTACAGAGCAAAACCAGAGACATGATCATTCCGGTTCTTTTTAGTGCGAGGGAAGAGCGCACATACAAGCATATTATATACAAAATTATCATGTACAATTGTGTGACACACGGTTGGTACATGGCTCCCCCCCTAAAAATTACATACTGTACATGTTAAATAGGGCGCCCTGATCTAGAGAGGCAAACTGTAGGCGGGTCATCTGGCAGAAGATAAGCAGGTTTTAGACGATCAATGGAGACCCAGTCTTCTTTGCCCTGAATGTTTAGTAGGAATGATTTCGGACTGCGTCGGATCACAAGGAAAGGGCCCCTGTAAGGGGGCGTTAGTGGTGGCTTTCTAGTGTCGTTGCGCAGGAAGACGTGCGTTGCAGAGTGCAAGTCCGTTGGTATGTGATGCTTCGCTGGGGGCTTGTAAGTCTGGCGGCACGGAGTAAACTTTCCCACGACGTGACGTATGCGCTGGAGATCGTCGGAGGAGGTTGTAGAAGGAAAAAATTCGGCAGGGATGACCAACGGGTCACCATACACCATTTCAGCTGCCGAGACGTCGAAGGGCGTCTTTAGGAGTGGTCCTTAGTCCAAGTAGGACCCAGGGAAGCTGAGTAAACCAGTTTGAATCCTTGCAGCGGGACATCAAAGCTGCTTTGAGGGTGCGATGAAAACGTTCAATCATTACATTGGCAGCGGGGTTGTAGGCCGTTGTCTGATATAGGGTGATGCTCAGGAGATTCGCTAATGACGTCCACAGTTAAGAGGTGAAAGTGGTTCCCCTGTCAGAAGAAATATGCTCAGGGATACTGAATCTTGAAATCCATCCAGAGAGTAAGGCAGATGTACATGAGGCGGACGTTGCAGTTTTCATGGGAATGGCTTCAGGCCAACGAGTGCAGCGGTCGATGACGGTAAACAGGTAACGATGTCCTTGTGATGTTGGTAGGGGGCCTACAACATCGACGTGAATGTGTGCGAAACGACTAAGAGGTCGAGGAAAGGTTCCCACTCCTGAATCCGTATGTCGATGTACTTTGGAAGTTTGGCAAGAAGTACAGGCGCGGACCCAATCCTTAGCATCCTTAGAAATGCCGTGCCAAATGAACTTTGCCTTCAGCAGCTGTGCAGTAGAACAGCACGAGGGATGTGAAAGGCCGTGAATGAAATCAAACACCTGTCGGCGCATGGGAGCAGGAATCCAAGGTCGCGGTCTACCAGTACTGAGGTCACAGAGGAGGGTGGTGTTGGAGTCTTCAAGGGGAAAGTCTTCCCAATGGAGGGACGTGCAGGATGTCCTACAAGCTTGATATTCTGGATCCTGTCATTGGGCTTCAGCCTGGGCGTTGTAATCCAATCCCAGTTGAACGGCTGACAACGTGTTTCTTGACAGGGTACCGGCAACGGGATTCATTTTCCCAGGGACGTATTGGAGAGTGCAATTGTATTCAGCCACGGCGGAGAGATGTTGGCGTTGACGGGCGGACCAGTCGTCAGACTGTCGAGTGAAGGCGTGCACCAGAGGCATGTGGTCTTTGCAAATGACAAAGGGCGTACCTTCAAAGAATTGGCGAAAGTGACGGACAGCCAAGTGCACCGCCAGCAATTCTTGATGGAAGGTAGAATAACCCGATTCTGCCTTGGACAGTTTTCTGCTGAAGAAGGCCAATGGGCGGGGCGAGCCTTTGACCACCTGCTCGAGTACTGCACCAATAGCGACGTCATTGGCATCGGTGGAGAGAAGGAGAGGGCCGTGTGGGATAGGAAAAGTGAGAGCCACAGCAGTTGATAGGGCCTTCTTTGCATTGCAGAAGGCTGCTTCTTGATGGGGACACCACTTCGGGTCCTTTGGCTTGCCCTTAAGGGAGGTGTAGAGGGGAGCAAGAGTGGCCGCAATGGCTGGCAGAAAACAGTGATAATAGTTGATCATGCCCAAGAATTCCTGCAGAGCTTTGACGGTCGAGGGCGCGGGGAAGTTTTGAACGGCTGCTATTTTCTCAGTGAGGGGATGGACTCCTTCAGGAGTGATACGGTGCCCTAAGAACGACACTTCGTTGGCGCCAAAGGTACACTTGTCGTACCGGACTACAAGGTCATTTTGTTGCAGGGGTCGAGCACGATGCGCAGGTGACGGAGGTGTTCCTCTTTTGAGGAGGAGAACACAAGTATGTCGTCCACATACCATACACAGAAAGGGAGGTCCCCTAAGATGCCATCCATGAGACGTTGAAACGTTGCCCCAGCATTACGAAGGCCAAAACAGGAGTAATTGAAGGTGTATGTATCAAACGGAGTGGTGATGGGGGTCTTGGGGATGTCTTCTGGGTTCAAAGGCACCTGATAATACCTCTTCAGGAGGTCGAACGTAGAGAATACCTTCGCTTTGTGCAGGTAGGAGGTCTCGTCGGCAATGTTTGGGAGGGGGTAGTGATCCGGTTCTGTTTGCATGTTCAGGCGCTTGTAATATCCGCACGGAAGGAGGGAGCCGTGTTTCTTCAGAACGATGTGTAAGGGTGACGACCATGGGCTGGAGGCCTTTTGGCAAAGGCCCATTTCCTCCATTTTGGCGAACGTCTGTTTGGCGGCTGACAATCGTTCCGGTGCCAGACGTCTGAATTTTGCGAAGACTGGGGGTCCCGTCGTCTTGATATGGTGATATATACCGTGCTTGACAGGAACCGTGGGCGTTTGGCGAAGTTCTGGACGGAAAACTTCCGGGTACGACGTGAGGAAGTGGGCGTAGGCATCCGTGGGTGCGCTGATGTGGAGAGCGAGGTTAAAGGGGGCGGGTTGAAGAGGTGTCGACAAGTACGAGTCTGCGTTGACCAATCGTCGGTGGGCGACATCGAACAGAAGGTGGAAATGAGAGAGGAAATCCACACCGAGGATTGGCATTGTTACTTCAGCAACGAGAAACTTCCAACTGAATTTACCGTTTCCGAACGATAATGTGAGGTTCTCGTAACCGTAGGTGGGTATCGCAGATCTGTTGGCAGCTACCAAGCGGATGTCGGAAGATGTAGACAGACTATGTCGTGCCTTGAAGAGTTTCCTTGGCAAAAGAGAACGACAAGCACCCATGTCTACCAAAAATCGCACGCCCGTTCCTGCATCCTGTAAAAGGAAAACATTGGAAACACAGGAGGCCACCACCACAAGCGATGGCCTACTTACACGTTTTTTGTCCACTGACAGTCCTTGGCACATTTCTTTGTGGTTACCCCGAATATGAAGTGGTAGTAGCAAAACTGAGGCGGATGGGAGGTAGTAAATGGCTGTAGAAGTCGTTCGTTGGGGCGCGAGCGATTGGTGGGTGGTGGGCGGCTTCGTCGCCGCTTCGGCACGTCACGGGGTAGGCGTGTATGTCCTACGGCAATCATGTCAGCTTCGGTTGACGTTGAATAGGCATCCTCGTCATCAGGGGTGGAGGCGTTGATGGAGGTCTTGAAGTGGCTGTCCATAATTGCGTCGGCTTTGGTCATCAAGTCCTTTATGGGTAAGCTATCGACATCGGGTATGGCAGCGCGTACAGGTTCGGGTAAACGGCGTATTCCAAGGGCACGAAGTTAGTTCACCTCACGAGGAGAGCCGTCTGCGGTAGGTTGAAGGCGAGCGATACTGGTCATTTCCCTGAGGGCAAGCGAAGCCCTTTGGTCCCCCAACGGTTGTTGCGAGAGATGAAAAAGCTTTGCTATACGGGTGGCTGGCGACGGCGAGTACTGCTGCAGAAGGTATGTTTTGAGGGCCTCATACGCTATTGGGGTGTCTCCTTGTTCACAAAGCCAGTCGGATATTTCTGGGAAGGTGTCCTCGGGTATCGCCGCGAGAACACAATCCGCTTTGGTGGTTGAGCGAGTCACGCCCCTGATACGAAAGTGGACTTCTGCGCGCTGAAACCAAGCAAACGCCTCTCCGCTGGCAAACGATGAAAGTTTGAATGGAGCGGCTGCAGCACCAACTGCCGTAGAGTCCGTCATATTACCAACAATGAATGGGCGAGGGGGTGGGGGTGGAAGGCGGTGGGAGCGAGTCGACTTCCGGGGTCACCAATGTGACGGGCCGAGAGAGGGTTGTATGCTCAAAGGCAGGATGCAATCAACTGAGTTGTTTATTAACCCTGGATAGGTACGCTCCTCGGACACCCCTTTAAGGGTATACTTGGACGCGCACGACCCCGACGCCAAAAAAAATTCTTGAAAAATCAGTTTTTGAAGTAACCTCCTTTTTTCTTTTGCCAAAAAAAAATTCAATGAATGCTCAAAACAACTGTAATGATAAATACTACTCATCTGCAGAAAAACTATTTATTATAAATATTTTAAAAAATTAAGTAGAAAAAAAGTCCTTACATAAAAATTCATAAAAAAAAGTTTATACATATATACACAAGTTTTTTTAGGAATTGATTCTTGGATGTTTAGGACACATCTTGATGTATTTTGGATGAAGTCAGACCCATGGAGGTGAAGATCTGAAATAAGAAAAAAGGGTAACTTTTTTCGGCCAAAAAAATTTGTCCAAATTTCATGAATTTTTTTGGGTACCCAAATGAAATAGGAAGTGGCAATTTTTTTTAGGGAATAAACATATGTTATCCTAAAATAGAAATATGTAAAAAATCTTCATTATTTTGTAAATTACATTTATATCAGGGGCCATATCTAAAGGTCATTTTTTGAGTACTTAGAAATTTTGTAAAAAAATACATATATTTAATATATAATATGATATTTATGCAGGTAAAAATATACCAAAATATCACAAATTATATAGGGAACAAGAATATATATAGATAGGGCAACTTACGCTTCGGATATGTCCACAAAATGGCCGCCAACCACACTGACTCAGACTCCCTAATCTGCCACTTGAAATGTAGGAAGGGTATGTCAATTTCAAGGTGTTATTTACTAATCTAATTATTCTTGGATATGCATAAAAATTGTATGGTGGGTTGCTGGATAATTGTCGATTATTTTACGACTATAAAATTAACATTCTGACCCAAAAAAAAATTTTTGAAGGGAAATAAAATCGAAAAAAAAATGTAAAACAATATAATATTTTAGCTAAAAAAATTTGATGATATTCAATCAAAAAAGAAGTAAAAAAAAAAATTCCGACAAAAAAAAATCTAGAGGAATCATTACTCTGTGATAGTTCCTTAGTACGTAGTAATTTTGAAAGAAATGGGAAAAAACAAAAAAGTGGCAATCGCAGGAAAATCGAATACATACCTATATATACGCCATATCTGGCTAAAAATAAAGATAGGCATGGGTAGCCAGATCATCTAGAAACACTTTCCAACACTATAAAAATACAAGTTTTGCGACACTACTTGCCAATTCCTTACGGTAACATGACTAAGCCAAAAAATGCAAAACAAATAAAAAGGGGCACTCGCGGAAAAATGGCCAACATTCTAATATACGGCATTTCAGAAAAAAAAAATTCAGCCACGTACTAGGCAAACCATCAAGGCACATTTTCCGACAAGTAAACATCTAAATGAATCATTAATCTGTGATAGTTCCTTAGTACGTAGTAATTTTGAAAGAAATGGGAAAAAACGAAAAAATGACAATCACCGGAAAATCGAACACATACCTATATATACGCCATATCTGGCTAAAAAAAAAAAATGATAGGCATGGGTAGCCAGATCATCTAGAAACACTTTCCAACACTATAAAAATATAAGTTTTACGACACTAATTGCCAATTCCTTACGGTAACATGACTAAGCAAAAAAATGCAAAACAAATAAAACGGGGCACTCGCGGAAAAATGGCTAACATTCTAATATACGGCATTTCAGAAAAAAAATTCAGCCACGTGCTAGGCAAACCATCAAGGCACATTTTCCGACAAATAAACATCTAAATTAATTATTACTCTGTGATAGTTCCTTAGTACGTAGTAATTTTGAAAGAAATTGGAAAAAACGAAAAAATGGCAATCACAGGAAAATCGAACGCATACCTATATATACGCTATATCTGGCTAAAAAAAAATAGGCATGGGTAGCCAGATCATCTAGAAACACTTTCCAACACTATAAAAATATAAGTTTTGCGACACTACTTGCCAATTCCTTACGGTAACATGACTAAGCAAAAAAATGCAAAACAAATAAAAAGGGGCACTCGCGGAAAAATGCCCAACATTCTAATATACGGCATCTCAGATAAAAAAAAAAGACATGCATGTGTTAGCCCAACCATCAAGGCACACTTTCTAACACATAAACATGAAAAAAAAATCAATAATATACGGCAATTCCTTACCACGTAGTAAATTTTTACAAATATTGAAAAAAAAAACAGAAATTGGCAACCGAAGTTAAATACCCAATATACCAATAACTACGTCGTATCTGACAAAAACAAAGTCACGCATGGGTAGCCAGATCATCTAGACACACTTTCCAACACTAAAAAAGCAAAAGTTTTACGACACTATTTGGCAATATCTTACGGAAAAATGACTTGGCAAAAAAAATGAAAAAAAATGAAAAGGGGCACTCGCGGTAAAATGCCCAACCTTCTAATATACGGCATCTCAGATAAAAAAAAAGACATGCACGTGTTAGCCCAACCATCAAGGCACACTTTCTAACACATAAACATGAAAAAAAAAATCAATAATATACGGCAATTCCTTACTACGTAGTAAATTTTTACAAATATTGAAAAAAAAAACAGAAATTGGCAACCGCAGTTAAATACCCAATATACCAATAACTACGTCGTATCTGACAAAAACAAAGTCACGCATGGGTAGCCAGATCATCTAGACACACTTTCCAACACTAAAAAAGCAAAAGTTTTACGACACTATTTGGCAATATCTTACGGAAAAATGACTTGGCAAAAAAAATGAAAAAAAATGAAAAAGGGGCATTCGCGGTAAAATGGTCCTCGTGGTGATGAACGACATTTTAACTAAAAAAAAATCATTCACATGGTAGCCAAACAATCCACCAAGACTTTCCACAACTGATAACCTATACAAGTTGCACCATTCTACGACAATTTCATAATACGTAATAACTTTGATAATTATGCAAATTACCTTAGAAGGGTAAACTCGGTCGCGCTCGACCCCGACACGTCTCAGAAATCGGGGAAAGAGTACAGCTACAGCAATACACACCTGGACACTACTAGAGCGTGTAGGCGAGACACCTACTGCAGGTCGATCACCCACAAATTCAGTCACGGGGGTGAGTCACGTGAGAAAAACTTCTTTTTTTTGACGCTCGGGGTCGCGGACGACCCACCGTACCGTTCCAGGGTTAAGGAACACTCTCCTTTATATACAAAACCTCAAGGCAACAGGACATAACCTGTTTGAGAGACAGACAATGTTACAGAACAAAACCGGAGACATGATCATTCAGGTTCTTTTTAGTGCGAGGGAAGAGCGCAGATACAAGCATAATATATACAAAATAATTATGTACAATTATGTGACACACGGTTGGTACATAATGGACACTGATACTGGTTCCGTAATATATACAAACCATGAGACTGTTTGTATATTCAGTGTATAGGTATGTTTGTTCATACGATATATGCTACCCTTGAAGCCACCTTTTTACCGTCTAGAATGACTCTTCCCGGTTTGGGACAGGAAGCACTAACATCGTTTTTGATTAGTGACGATGACGGATAACGATAACGGCATTTGTCTAAAATGATCCAAATGGCAATAGAAATATTGTCCCAAGGTTAAGGGAATGATGAAAATCCACAGATACATTACTTGTCTTGTATGTTTCCAACAGGACGACATAGGTTCAGCCAAAAAAACGAATTTTGAGCAAAGAAAAAAATCTATTTTTGGGTGAGATGGCCATGTCGTCCTGATGGACATACCCTTCTTTTATAAAAGAAAAAGATCTTCACAGTATCCCTCCCGAACTACTGTATTTGTAGCACCATGGTCAATGCTACAAGGAATGTCCGCCATATTAAATATGGCACATTTCTAATACTCAATAGAAGTATGGGAACTTTCACCCTCAAAGCGTAAACGCTATTCGGGGTGCAGATTGCTATGTGGCATGTCAAGAATACGTTCCCTGATACTATGCGATATCCTTAATGCAAATTTAAGGATATTTGCGCCATGAGTTAGAATTCTGGACATCTAAAGGAAAAATCTCTGGGAATATCACTGTAGTCAAATATCCCTTAGAAGCTACTCTTCGGAACCCACCAACAGGACGACATGGCCATCTCACCAAACAAAAGATTTTTGTCTTTGCTCAAAATCCGTTATGTATGTACATACAAATATATATATATATATATATATATGTAACTATATATATATATATATATATATATATATATATGTATATATATATATATATGTAACTATATATATATATATATATATATATAATTATATATATATATATATATATATAAATTATTTATATATATAAATATATATATATATATATATATATATAGATATACATTTATATATATATAAATATATATATATATATATATATATAATACATATATTATAACAATATATATATATATATATATATATACAGTATATATATATATATATATATATATATATGCGCATATTTATATATATATATATATATATATATTATATATATATATATATTTATATAGATATACATTTATATATATATATATATATATATATACATATATATATATATATATATATACATATATATATATATATATATATATATTATGGATTTTGAGCGAAGCAAAAATTCTATTTTTGGGTGAGATGGCCATGACGTCCTAATGGAAGGTTTCTTTAGTAGCTTCCCAATGGTATATATGAACACAGTGATATTCCCAGAGATTCAAACCAAAGGTTTCACAGATTTTCAACTTCTGGCGCGAGTACCTTTAAGATTACTCCCAAGGGTATCGTATATCATCAGGGGACCTATTTTTGACACGCCACATGGCAATCTGCACCACGAATAGCCTATACGCCTCGAGGGGGAATATGTGGCAGAATAGAAGGGTAACTGCAACAAAGATTACCCTGGTTCCCCTACTACAATCGTATCAGAATTATGTCAACTCCCTTTGGCGGTCATTCTTTGTAGCGTTGAGCAAGGTGCTACAGATAACGTAGATCAGGGGGGGGGGGGGACCGTGAAGATCTTTTCATAGAAAAGAAGGATGGATCCTTCAGGACATCATGGCCATCTCACCAAAAAATAAAATTTTTGCTTCGCTCAAAATCCGTTTTTTTGGGCTCAAGCCATGACGTCCTAATGGAAGCATACCAGAAAATTAATGAATTTGTGGATTTTTTTACAGTGCCTTAACCTTGGGACAACATTTCTACGGCCAAAAGGACCAATTGAGACAAATGACGTTACCATTATCGATCATCATCACTAAGCATAATAATGTTAGTGCTTCCTGCCCCTTGCAGGGAAGAGTCATTTTTAAACGTTAGAAAAGGGCCTCAAGGTAGCATAAATTGTATGAACAAACATAAGTATACACTGGGAATACAAACGGTCTCAAGTATTGTATATATTGGTGAACCAATATCAGTGTCCTCATCCGTTGATTGTAAGCATACATTGATATGAGAAATATTTACATGAGTAAGTTAAGGAACTCTGGTATTTTTAACATGCAATTGTTGGGCGAATAAGGACGCAACTGCATTTTAATAGACATTTATTCCTAATGAATGACTACATGCTAAATGAATGTAGCATGATAATGAAATTATACAAGAGACATACACAGAAATTAATGTTCCCCTTTTTGAAAGGGGAAAATGATGAGTGCTACTCTCAAACTGAAGAAAAGCTCTTTTAACAAGACTTTTCTTTATAATTCTGTACATGAAATAGCCTATCAACACTGTGTACTATGTACACTCGGCACTAGTGGTATCCGTATAATTTCACACCTGAGATTCTGAACAGATTTAGTGTTACCTTGGCAACACTTATTCAAAGGGAGGTCACACGAAAATTGCTGACCGTTTCTCCTTTTAATTGATAGTCCCAATCATTTTACTATTCATCGCAGAGCTAGACGACAGGGTCGAAAATAGCACCTGCCGCCACCACATAATGCTTCAATCCATAGATTTGCTTAGTATAGTTTCTGTAAGACATATTGGACAACCTCCGATTAGTAAGTGAGCGAAGAGGCTGAAGTCCACACACTGAAAGGTTCAGTGATGAAGCAACTTTCCTCGGATCTTTTATCTGCAGGAGCACTGTCAGGATCCGCTCTGCGAAAATGGTAGGTGAGCTTCGCCCTCAGTTGTAGGAATAGTTTGATCCAAAGTTTTCTCCTGTAAATAGCTGTTCCTCCTGAAGTCTGAAGTTCCATGAAGATAGACCTTAGACGCTCTAGCAAACCTAGAGAGGCATCTTGCTTCAGATGGCCGATTCTGCAGGAACCCCACCTCTTAGTGGGTAGGACGTCTTTAATGAGAAAGGTTGGATCAGAGAAGAGATGCAGTTCTCCCACTTAATGTGGCCCTCATCTCCAGGTAGGGCCACTATTTCAGGAACTCTAGTCCCAGAGGCTATAGCGAACCAAAAAAAAAAAATAACCTTTTAGGTTAGATGCTTGAGGGAACAATCCTCATTGTTCACAGGTGAGGCATAATGTAGGACCTTGTCCAAAGACCATGAGATGGGCTTTAGTGGCATTGCAGGCCTAAGCCTGCACGTGTTTTCGGAAATTTATTAAAGATTTCTATCGTTAGATTCATTTAAAGGGCATATAGAAGAGGTCTAGTCGGGGCTGACTTGCACAGAGATAATGGTCCACGGATCCAAAGATCCCATCAATTGACCTCTCTCGCAAAGTCGACCATACCTTTGGTGCTTACTCAAGGGTTTATATGGGGACAAGGCCGAAGAAGTAGCGTTCTCATAGTATCCAATTATACACTGCCTCCTTCTCAAAGGCCATCGTGCTATTGGCCGCCAGACCTTGAATATAAGGGTGGACAGAGAAGGACAGGCAGAAGATCATGAGATTGCTTTCGGGCCCTTTCGCTTTACAAAACAATTTAGTTTTCCCAAGAAGACTCGTATTGTCTTCTCGTTGACTAGACTTGTATTCTTCTAGGAATTCTATTTGACTTTAAGATCCCAGTCTTTTTCCTATCCGTTAAGGGCAAGGAATTCATAAAATGAAGGGATCTGGTGTTCTGTGATAAATCAAAGGCAGAAAACTTCTGAACCTTCTGGATAATCCTAGGGGCATAACTAGGACTAGCCTCAGCCTCAGTTCCTTCATTAGAGGGAACAGGGTGTTCTTGGGCTTCTGGGAGCCAACAGAGCCCCTCTTCCCTGGAATGGTCTCAGCATGTAGAGGGCCTTCCGGAGGAAATTTGATGGGCTGAACAGGAATTCTAAGTCCATCACTTCTATTGTAGAGACATGATGTCTGTTACCTCCATTAGAGGATCCTCGTATGGGGCTAAATAACAAGATAGTATCTTGATAACGCTTGTGATGAAGAGAACGATCTGCAGCTCGGGGAATTGTCCCCCTCTGGGAGGGAATGGGTCTGC
The DNA here is from genome assembly GCF_036898095.1 of Palaemon carinicauda. Classification (NCBI taxonomy): domain Eukaryota; kingdom Metazoa; phylum Arthropoda; class Malacostraca; order Decapoda; family Palaemonidae; genus Palaemon; species Palaemon carinicauda. Next base: position 114,392,660 of record NC_090736.1, read on the forward strand.
ATCCGTGTATCAATCCAACTCTATTGGGTTGAACCCGAGAAGAGCATCCGCTATTACCTTGCGGATCATATATAAAAGAGCTGCTGATAGGTGCCATTCCCTTAAGGAAGGGATGGCTAGCATTCCCTAATGAAATGAGACGTCCCTTATCCTTGATAATTTCGACGGCTCATTATCGCTTCGATGCCCCAGATCAACCTGAGGAGGTCTGATCTGTGTGGAGAGAGTTTATCCACTCATTACAGGTCTAAAATGGCCTAAGGGTCTGTGGCCTTTGGTCATTGTAGGATAAGCGAAGAGGGAATGACCATCATTGGTCCTATTAGATATCTTCGAGCGTTCGATGCGTATCTTCTCCAGCCTCTTAACGCATCTTACAGTTGTGCACGTAACACTAGGTCGTGAACTGGAGAGAGTTCGAAACTCATCCCTGTTAGCGTCATGGAATCCTGACTGATTACAATAGTCTCTTGACAGACCTTGCAATCTCCTTTTACTTCCCCAAGGGAAACGAGCGTTAGGGTGACTACAGGTTTCAAGGATTTTTTAAAAACATTGAAGCCCCAGAGCTGGAAAGAATCGAGACTTCTTGAAGTTATTTGCATCCTTGATGTTCCGGGGCCGGATGATCTCCATAGACAGTCGTTTTCGGTGATTCCCACCCCAGCCTGTCGTCCAGGGCCATTGTTGCCTGAACTCTTTCTAGGCTTGGTTTCACTTGACTGTGTCTCCTAATTCCATGAAGATCCTAGGACTGAATCTAGTCCGACGAGAATCTTGTCTAAGATATATGTTATCTTTTGTAATTTGGATCCTAGGTAGGAGGAGAGAGGATGACTGACTGGAAGTTGCTGATAGACATATTCCAGGTCTGGCTAGAATGTCAACACCCCTTACTGAATAAGGTCCTTATGTTCAGAAGGATTAACATTCTGAACTTGCTGTTTTATTGTAACTTGTTGAGTGGCGCCAAGACCAGAATGACTCAGAGTTTTCTTGAGTCTTTCATGTGAACACTAAACAGCCTTCCTTGGAAATCGATGGACTCTACTTTCCTCACCGCTAGTATGCTCTAGAGCTCTAAGGTATACTCTTCTACGGGTGATTTGAATATAAGAAGAGTTGAGGAAAGGATGGTGGAGGTATGTCCATTTCCATTCTAGTCTCATCTTGGTTAGACCTTGGACCCCAGGGATCGAAGGTCCGGCGATCCAGGAGGAACTTCCCTCCTACCAGAAGCGTCTGTTTGCTTCGTATGATCCGAAGGTGTATATATCTGACCGTCTGTGGAACAACGGTCATTGTAACTGTGGGATGCTGTTTAACATCCTAAGAAGAACTAAGAAACCCTTCCGTTCTCCTTTCAGGCCATACCTGACCGTTTGCCTATATCAGCTTTTCAGTGTTTCACTATAATAGAAGATTCTTTTCTATATATAAAGCTTAGGATAAGTATGCTGGAAAAGAGGAGAGACACATACGTGTAAATCCTTCCAGCCAACTGCTGCGGCCTTCCTAATTATTGATTCTAGGGCATCCCCTCTCAGGAAGGGGTTGATGGAAGATTCTACTCCACAAGGATAGAGTAACGTCCTACATCCGGGGAATTGATAATGAGAATCATGAGGCTGATGAAGAATCAGAGTAAGGAAAAAAGAGGGGGGAGTGGATCCCCCAAATCAGGTAGGTCAGCAAGGGATTGGGCTTAGAAGCACAACGTACTGGAAAACCATTCTATTGTATGGTTATATACCAAAGATTTCTGTCTGCGATATGGTCCTATACTGCAGATGTACAGGGTATTGTATGCCCCTATACAACTGGCATGTTGCCGTCAAGGCTAGTACTTGGGGGTAAGTTAACTGGCACAGTATTCAGTACCGATATGGCTAGCAGGTTTTCGACATATCAGTGACTTGTCGGCTGTCAGCGGGTCGCTGATAGAAGTCACATCATCTTAGCCAGTATTCAATGTGACTGGGTAGTGGTGAAAACTATACGCATAGTCAGCAGATCTCTGAACCAGAGACGACTCCTCGGGTTGTCGGCAGACCGCCGGTAATCGGCGGGCTGTCGATTGAAGGAATACCAACTCAGCTATTGACTGGGTGGTGACCAAGGGCACACACTGCCGGCTCTTGGCGGCGGAGTCAGATGTGACAGTGAAACAATGACTGCTGTCGTTGATTTCACTACAAGGTGTGGCTTGATTGTGGAGTCTCTGCCCGGTGTTTGTTTGTCGGGGGTCCGAGTTCCGCTCAGACTCACCAGTGCCGTTAGTGTCTGTAACCACATCTTGAGAGGCAGGGTTGGGGGGGGGGGGGTTAGACCTTAAAAACCTTTAAAAGGAACACTAAATTCAAAGTTTTCGTAATGAGTAGTGACATTTTCAGTCCAATTCCCGTAGAGTGTTCGCATTTTTTGAGTTCGAAACTGAACTGCATTTATGAGATAACTTCTAAAACCAAACCAACCACAGTTCGACAGCTCTAGACTGCCGTCTTGTAGGTTGGGGATTATGAAATAATACTGCTAGGGGGGTGAACCTGCATATATTATGTCCGTGAAAATACTCACCTTTATAACTGCAGAAGACTGCGATGCATCATCTGGTGTCCCTCCTGTAAGGAAGGGAGAAGAGAAATGAGTATTCAATTGATTATCACAGCGATAAGCAATTTGCAAAATCGTCTTTTGACAGAAATAGCAAGGAGAGAAAGCTAAAAGAGATAGTGGGAGACACATACCCGTGTATCCCTTGTGAGCCAATGTTGTTACTTCTCCTCAGTATTAAGATAAGGAAATTCCTCCAACCGGGAAATACCCTGAAGAAAAAGGGGTTCGAACACCTAGGTGTAAGGAAGTGTACAAGCACTCTCCCCCTCTATACTTAATGCTGTGAGGTAAGGAGGATTGATTCACAATCAGAGTATCGAAGGAATGTCATTCTTTCGAAATAGGAGCGGTAACAGCAGAAGTTTGCATCCAAAATATGTTGATTAGAAATTAAAAGACATACATTTATGTATCCCAACCCATCTATTTGCTGTAACCTCCCTTACAATATTAAATCAGCAAGTTTCGTGAACAGGGAAACTCAGGGATAAGGGCTCTCCCCTTCAGGGGTTAGAGGCATCACACCACCGGCCCTTTACGAAATTTAATATTGCAGGGTAAATGGAAACTGATTTCAAATCAGAATATTGATGAAATATTATCCTATCAATATGGAATTGGGCTCAGTAAATATCTGGACAGGGATACCCAAGATATATTGGAAATAACTACTAGTATAATATATACGTTAGTTATCCATCTGCCGTATTTACTATACTGCAAATATATTGACTACCTGTATAGACCTATACCGTAGTCCAGCCAGCGGAAAATAAAAGACAAACTTATGCATCCCAACCAATCCATTTGCTGTGACCTCCCTTACAATATTAAATTAGGGAGTTTCCTGATCAGGGAAACTCAGGGATAAGGGCTCTCCCATATAGGGGTTAGAGGTGTCAAAACACCAGCCCTTTACGAAATTTGATATTGCAGGGTAAATGGAAACTGATTTTAAATCAGAATATTAATGAAATATTATTCTATCAATATAGAATTGGGTTCAGCAAATATCTGGACAGGGATACCCAAGATATATTAGAAATAACTACTAGTATAATATATACGTTAGTTATCCATCTGCCGTATTTACTATACTGCAAATATACTGACTACCTGTATAGGCCTATACCGTTGTTCAGCCCGCTGAAAATAAAAGACATATACTTATGCATCCCAACCAATCTATGTACTGTGACCTCCCTTACAATATTAAATCAGGGAGTTTCCTGATCAGGAAAACTCAGGGATAAGGGCTCTCCCTATAGGGGTTAGAGGTGTCACACCACCCGCCCTTTACGAAATTCAATATTGCAGGGTGAATGGAAACTGATTTCAAATCAGAATATTGATGAAATATTATTCCATCAATATAGAATGGGGTTCAGCAAATATCTGGGCAGGGATACCCAAGATATATTGGAAATAACTACAAGTATAATATATACATTAGTTATCCATCGGCCGTATATACTATACTGCAAATATATTGACTACCTGTATAGACATATACCGTAGTTCAGCCGGCATGTTGCCGGATTAGCTAGCTATTGCCGGAGCATCTAGCAAGCTAGATAAAAGGGAGAGAGAGAAAGCATGGAGTGAAGGCTATTTATTATTGTATATGTATACAGTAAAAAAAGATGTAAAAGCCTAATTTTACTGCCTTTCTCCGAAAAGAAGGTTCACTTCCATTTAGCCACAGTACTATTGCCGGCTTACTATTGTAGGCCAGCCTCCGGCAGCACGAGTACAGTCGGCATGCTACCTACTGAGTCAGTACCTATCTGTGCCGGTCTACTGTCGGTCAGAACAATACGCCGACAACGGAAACTGTGGCTAGCAGTTCAAGGGAGAACTGGAGAACCTTGGTGACACAAGGGATCTCCCATCCACAGCCACCAAGGCCGCTGAAAGTCGGCAGTCGCCGACAGCAGTCATGGCCGCCGGCAGTCGGCAGTCGCCGACAGCTGACGGCTTGGGAGGGGGGGGGTCTGTGCGGCTCTGGCAACCGACCGGCAATGGTAAGGTTGCAGGACTCCGGCACAGGAAAGACAATGGCAGGAGAATTATTATTCTCCAGCTTAGGAGATGCTAATACAGTTAAGGGGATGGCAGCTCATACCATTCCTCTCAACAAGGGAGAAACAGAGTTCCAATGCCAGGGCCATCCTAGGCCACAAGAGTATACGACTCTGTAGTCTAGACTCTAGGGCCTGCGAGCATAAGACTAGCCTACTAGACCACAGGGAGAAGGTGGCGGCAACATTCGGCCACTTCATGTGTAATCTAGGGAGGGCTACCCTCCTATGCTGGCAGTTCCGCCGGCAGGGGATGCAATCACCCCTCCGACCGACTGCCGACAAAGACAAAATACTCTGAGGTTCTGATCGAATCCCAAAACTTGCCGTCTGCCGTTAAGGGATGAGACAGAAAACTCTAGGCTAGTCATGCCTGAATTCAAAATTCAAGGCCGACGCAGAGAGTTGTAGCATAAGGCTACTCTCAGAGGGAAGAGAGATTACCCATAAATCTCTAGCGAGATTAGTAACGGTTAGTATAATTCCAGGAGATATCGATCGCCAGGAATGATAACCGATACACAAGGGTAACTGGAGAAATGACGAAAGTATATGTTGTCTAGGTTATGTTACCTAGACAAGACGAGATCTCGGTTACCTAAATCACCAAAACTGACAGATACGATCATCACGTAAAAGGGGAAATTATGCTTATAAATATCTTTACAATATATAATGCCTAAATAGCTTTCATAATAAAAATAAAGCTATTTAAACCGGAATGTCATTCTGCTAACTAAATAGCACATGTTTAAAGAACGACAGCGCCTATGGCGACACCGGTGATCGGCAAAGATCCACACACACAATAAATACACTAAATTCATTGTGAGGCTGGAACTAAATTACATATTGTAAATAATAAATACTCAACTATCTGGATGGAGTAAGAAGTCGTAGAAAGCATAAAGATTCCCAGAAATCAATCGAAAATATCAGATCGACAGGGAACACCACCGTAGCGAGTCGCTACAGATAAAGGAATGACCGCCAGAGGGAGTTGGCGCGGTTGTGATACGATTGTAGTAGGGGAACCAAGGTAATCTTTTTTGCGGTTACCCTTCTATTCTGCCACGTATTCCCCCTCGAGGCGTAAAGGCTATTCGGGGTGCAGATTGCCATGTAGCGTGTCAAGAATACGTCCCCTGATGATATACGATACCCTTGAGAGTAATCTTAAAGGTACTCGCGCCAGAAGTTAAAATTCTGTGAAACCTTTGGTTTGATTCTCTGGGAATATCACTGTAGTCATATATACCCTTGGGAAGCTACTAAATGAACCTTCCATTAGGACGTCATGGCTTGAGCCCAATATATATATATATATATATATATATATATATATATATATATATATATATATATATATATATATATATATATATATATATATATATATATATATATATATATATATATATATATATATATATATATATATATATATATATATATATATATATATATATATATATATATATATATATATATAGTTGCATAAGAGTATGAGTCATACCAATATAAATTATCATTTAGTTTTTATGTTGGGGGAAATAAATTTTTTCGTAGAGTGTTATTTTATTCAAGTAGTAATCATATTCCTGGATATCCTACCGTAGCACCAGCAAACCTTTTAAAAGCCATATAATCTTTTACTGCAATTAAAACTATAACACAGAATTTTTTTTTTTGTGACTTTCTCATTAATGACTATCCCGTTAATTCAAATAAACAATATATTTTTCCCTTAATCGCTCAATTTCCTTATCAATAATCTCTCTCTCTCTCTCTCTCTCTCTCTCTCTCTCTCTCTCTCTCTCTCTCTCTCTCTCTCTCTCTCTCTCTCTCTCTGATTGCAGAGGCATACCACTTACGCCAGTGGTTAGGGAAATTTATTGTATGCTTATTCTTAAGAGACTGTAGAGATGATTGATGAAAAGCTTAGTAATGAACAAGCAAGATTCAGAAAAGGTAGGATTTGCAATAAGATAACTATTTTTGAGACATGTTGTAGAGTAATACGTAAAATATAGAAATCCCCTTTTGTTGGAAATCTGTGACTATGAAAAAACCTTTGATAGTGTGTAACGGTAAATTTTATGGAGAGTCCTGCATTTTTAGAGAATTACTCTTAAATGTGTAGAGTGAATTAATTGACTTTCTGAGCATAAAAAGGGTAAGGTTAATATTTATAGAGTCCTATGAAATGAATTCCCAGTGAGCAGTGGAGTACTTCAAGAGAATGTGTTGCCACCTAAGTTGTTTATCATCCTCGTGGATTTTGTAATGCGTAGAACACTCGGAAATGGTAGAGAAGGATTGAACTTGATTGGTGATAGGGATTTAGCACACCTAGAGAATGTTGGCGATGGTATCCTTGTTAGTACAACACCACATGATTTACAACGCTTGCTTACTAAAATGCAAGAAATATTAAAATGAAAGATGAAATATATATGGAAGGAGAAAGGATTAATGAGGTAGAATCCATTAAGTATTCAGGAACTGTACAGATGCTTGAGAATTAAAGTTTAGTGAAAGATTAAAATAGCAAATCTGACAATGGCTAGGTTAAGTAAAATTTGGAAATCCTATGGCCTGAGATTACAAATAAAAATCAGACTATATATCAGTTTTGTCAGATCAGTGTTAATCTATGGACATGAG
>NC_090736.1:114405023-114412523 GCF_036898095.1 Palaemon carinicauda
ATCTTGTAAGTACTCAGGGTAATATTTCATTTTGGGGCGGAATCATCTCGGCATTTATTCCATCGTATCCTTGGTTTTCCAAATCTTTAGTGTTTTGAGAATAGCCCCAACTTCAAACACACTGAATTCATTCATGGGAACATCAAGGTCATCAGCAGTTTCAGGTAAATCAATCAAATTATTTTTTTTTCATATCTCCTATTCATAACCTAACAAGAGTATTTCATCCCTCGTTGTCTTTTTTCGTCTTCTGTTGTTATAACAGACCTTTCTCTCTTTTGATGGGTAGATGCTTCTTCTTCTTTGCCGCCGTAGAGATTTCATTAAAAATTCTATGAGCAATTCTTACACCATAGCCACTTTCTGAATTCATAGATTTGACAGCATCATCTGCTTTACTGTCTAAATATTTTCTCCAGTCATCCTAGCTTTTCTTTTGACCTATCAATACTGGAACATATATAGAGGTGACGGTTTCAAAAGCCATTAATGAGTGGTCATTTCATTGTAGGGATAGTGGAAGAGTAGTAATTCCTGATATAATTTTTATTTATAACGTTTCGTAATCCTTAATTATATTGTCCATGGCTGCAAAAAAAAAAAAAAAAAAAAGTTACAATTAAAATCTAACACAATAATTTAAACTATAAAGAGGTGTATTTAAATTTGAATGCAAATTAAAAGGAAGAATATATATACATCAGACAAAGTAATGGAACCAATCTTGCAGAAGCGTAATAAGAGACTGTATGCCAACAACAGTCAGAAAACAAAAGAAATAAGACTACTAAAAATATAATTGAATAAAAGAAGATTGGGGATTTAACCGCTGAACTATTCTTTTTTTTTATTATTTTTATTAATGTGGATCCAAGAAGAGATAGGTCATGGTATTTGCCATTTGAACAATGATAGTAATATATCTATTTACGAATATTTTAATATTCAGTGTTGGATATTCTGCACTTCTTCGATCGCCAACGCCTCTATGGGAATCATTTTGGACCTCTGATAGCCTCTTGGTAGACCTTACATAGGTCCCAGAGTTACGCTATGTGCAAATATATTTATATACAATAAAGAGGACATAAAGACTCAACCGATCCTTAAAGTGGAAAAGCAAGCCAATTGAAAGAGGGTTTTTTGGGGATGAGTTTACCTTCACAGCTGGGAAGTGTTGTTGAATGATTTGAGTAAATTTTTAAAGAGCTGACGGTGGTGGACACCTCTTTGTTTTAATGGTAATTTGTGCAACCAACACAATGGGATGGCTAATGGTTCTCTTTTGGGATCCACTTTTGTTATCGAAAAGGAACCTCCATAAGATAGGAGCCAATATTGCAAAAGAGCATGCTACATGAAGAGATAGATTCTTGGGGGGGATGGGAGTTGGATGCAAAATGGAACCACCCACAATATACCAATGGTCCCTCTGTACTATGACTTACTAAAAAAAAAAAAAAAAAAAAAAAAAAAAAAAAAAAAATAAAAAAATATTGACTATAGACATGTATGAATAAACTTGCAGGTTATTTACGATATCTCAGTCAAACATTAGAATCTCACTATTTCAAGCATAAAGGAAAAAACAAACTTATTAAAATCACCTATAGAAAAAACATCATGAACATAAACACATCCAACTATTTCTATATAAAAAGAAAGTAAATTATTATGGAAATTCCTAAACACATTCATACAGAAATGATATAGAATAACCAATAAAAAAATACATGGAAAAAATTAAGGAATACATTTTTGTAATTTATGGAAGTGAAATCTATAATGAGACTTGTGGGATAAAGGGAACGCTTTTCTCTCATTGATCGTTTCATTAGATTCCTAAGGGAGTCCTTTGTCGGGGAAATTAATTCGCGTTCTATGATAATAGGATTATTACCAAAGCCGATGACGCCATTTCCTTTGTGGAGTGTTACAATCCTGCTGCTAATGGCCAAGGTTGCTCTTCAAAGTGGAAATTGAGGATGTGTGAATGTTATTTACTATGCACATATATAACAACAATAATAATAATAATAATAATAATAATAATAATAATAATAATAATAATAATAATAATTAATTATTATTATTATTATTATTATTATTATTATTATTATTATTATTATTATTATTATTATTATTATCATTACAACCTAAGCCAAAACCCTAGTTTAAAAAGAAGGAAGCTATAACCTCAAGGGCTGCAAGAAGGGAAAAATAGCGCATTGAGGAAAGTAAACAAGGAAATAAACTAAAAACGAAATATTGAACAAATAAAATAAAATATTCCAGGAGGAGTAGCTTAGTAAAGGACTTCATATTAAGCGACATCATTTGGAATAAGACTTACATCCAATAATTTCTTTATCTTAGTTAAAAGGACTTTCTTTCAGAAATTGTTTTTGTCAGGTGAATAAGAATCACGTTGGGTTGTAACAACCATGTGTCACGCAATCATACATAGTAACAACATTTCTTTTGTATATATTAACCTTTGTATCTTCGCTCTCCCCTCGCACTGACAGGGACCTGAATAAAGAAAGTCTGTTTTTCTTGCCGGTTGTCGATTATGTTTTATGTCCTTCTTGCCCACACTTGATGTACATATAAACTTACGTTCTGTAATAAAATTAGTCAGATTATTTCATCCTGTCTTCTTAGTCACAGCCTCTTTCGGCCCGTCACATTGGTGACCCCGGAAGTCAACTCGCTTCTCCTGCATTTCACCCCTCCCCCCTCCTGTCATTGAAACTATGGCGCACTCCACGGAAGTTGGCGGCGTCCCATCGAACCTTTCGTTGTTTACCAGCGGAGAGGCGTTTGATTGGCTTCAGCGCGCAGAAGTCCAGTTCCGCATCAAGGGCGTGACTCGCTCAACCACCAAAGAAGAATGTGTTCTCGCGGCGATATCCGATAACACCTTCCCGGAAATATCCGACTGGCTTTGTGAAAAAGGAGATGCCCCAATAGCGTATGACGCCATCAAAACATACATTCTGTAGCAGTATTCGCCGTCAACAGCCACCCGTATAGCAAAGCTATTTCAGCTCTCTCAACAACAGTTGGGGGACCAAAGGGCTTCGCTCGCCCTCAGGGAAATGACCAGTATCGCTCGCCTGTAACCTGCCGCAGATGGCTCTCCTTGTGAGGTGAACCTACTTCATGCCCCTTGGGTATGCTGTTTACCTGAACCTGTACGCGCTGCCATACCCCATGTCGAAAGTTTACCCATAAAGAACTTAATGATCAAAGCCAACACGCTTATGGACAGCCACTTCATGACCTTCAAGACCTCCATCAACACCTCCACTCCTGATGAAGAGAATGTCTATTCAAAGTTAACCGAAGCTGACGTGAATGCCGTAGGACATACACGCCTACCCCGTGATGTGCCGGAGCAGCGACAAAGCCACCCATCATCCACCCCTCGCTCGCGCCCCAACCAGCGATTTCTACAGCCACCTACTGCCGCCCATCACCTAGTTTTGCTACTAGCACTACAGAATCGGGGCAGCCACAGACAAATGTACCAAGGATTGTCAATGGCCAAAAAACGTGTAAGTAGGCCATCGCTCGGGTAGGTAGCCTCCCGTGTTTTTAATCTTTTCTTTTTACATGATGCAGGAACGGGCGTGCGATTTTCGGCAGATACGGGTGCTTGTTCTTCTCTCTTGCCAAAGGAACTCTTCAGGACACAACGTAAGCTGTCTAAGTCTGCCGACGTCCATCTGGTAGCTGCCAACAGATCTGCGATACCCACTTATGGTTACGAGAACACCACTTTATCGTTTGGAAACGGTAAATTTAATTTGAAGTTTCTTGTTGCTGACATCACATTGCCCATCCTCGGTGCGTATTTCGTCTCTTATTTTTACCTTCTGCTCGATGTCGCCCACTGACGATTCGTCAACACAGACTCGTACTTGTTAACCCCTCTTCAACCCGGCCCCTCCAACCTCGCTCTCCACATCAGCGCATCTACGGATGCCTACGCCCACCTCCTCACATCGTACCCGGAAGTTTTCGGTCCAGAACTTCACCAAACCCCCACGGCTCCTGCCAAGCACGGTATTTATCACTATATCAAGACGACAGGACTCCCAGTCGTCGCAAAATTCAGACGTCTGGCACTGGATCGATTGGCAGCCACCAAACAGACGTTCGGCGAAATGGAGGAAATGGGATTTCGCCAAAAGGCTTCCAGCCCAATGTCGTCACCCTTACACATCGTTGTGAAGATGGACCACTCCCTCCGTCCATGTGAGGATTACAGACGCCTTAACATGCAAATAGTACCAGATCATTATCCCCTCTCAAACATCACCAATGTGACCTCCTACTAGCACAAAGCGAAGGTTTTCTCTACGCTCGACCTCCTGAAGGGGTATGTTCAGGTGCCTATGAACTCAGAAGACTTCCCCGAGGCTGCCATCACCACTCCGTTAGGTACATGCACATTCATTTACTTCTGTTTTGGCCTTCACAATGCTGGGGCCACTTTTCAACGTCTCATGGATGGCACCTTCGGCGACCTCCCCTTCTGTGTATGTTATGTGGACGACATATTTGTGTTCTCTTCCACAAAAGAAGAACACCTCCATCACCTGCGCATCGTGCTCGACTGCCTTGTAGTTCGGTATGACAAGTGTACCATTGGTGCCAGCGAAGTGTCGTTCTTAGGACACCGCATCACTCCTGAAGGAGTCCATCCCCTCACTGAGAAGGTGGCAGCCGTTCAGAACTTCCCCACGCCCTCGACCATTAAAGCTCTGCTGGAATTTTTGGACATGATTGATTATTATCACCGTTTTCTGCCAGCCATTACCGCCACTCTGGTTCTGCTCTACACCACTCTTAAAGGCAAGCCAAAAGACCTGAAGTGGGGTCCCCTTCAAGAAGCGGCCTTTTGCAATGCAAAGAAAGCCCTATCAACCGCTGCTGCTCTCACTTTTCCCATCCAACATGCACCTCTCCTTCTTTCCCCCGATATCAGCGGTATCTTTTTTGGTGCATTACTCGAACAGGTGGTCAACGGCTCGCCCCGCCCATTGGCCTTCTTCAGCACAAAACTGTCCAAGGCAAAATCAGGTTAATCTTCCTCCAATCGTGAATTGCTGACTGTGCACTTGGCTGTCCGTCACTTTCACCATTTCTTAGAAGGTACGCCCTTCGTCATTCACACAGATCACTTGCCTCTGGTGCACGCCTTTACTCGACAGTTTGACGCCTGGTCTTCCCGTCAATGCCAACATCTATGCGCCTTGACTGAATACAATTGCATGCTTCAACACGTCTGTGGGAAAATGAATCCCGTTGCCGATTCCCTGTCAAGAAACATGTTGGCCGCTGTTCAACTGGGATTGGATTACAACGCCTTGTCTGAAGCCCAATGACAGGATCCTGAGTATCAATCAGGAAGGACATCCTGCACATCTCTTCATTAGGAAGACATCCCCCTCGACGACTCCAACACTACCGTTCTCTGTTAGGTCAGTAGTGGTAGACTGCGACCTTGGATTCCTGCTCCCAGGCGCCGAATGGTGTTTGATTTCATTCATGGCCTTTCACATCCCTCGTGCCGTTCTACAACACATCTGCTGAAGACGAAGTTCATTTGGCACGGCATTTCTAAGGATGCTAAGGAGTGGGTTCGCACCTATACTTCTTGCCAAACTTCCAAAGTACAGCGACACACGATTCAGGAGTTGGCATCTTTCCTCAACCTCAGCGTCGTTTCGCCCACATTCCGGTCAACATTGTAGGCCCCCTACCCATATCACAAGGACATCGTTATCTGTTTACTGTCATCGACCCATCCACTCGTTGGCCAAAAGCCAATCCCATGGAAATTGCAAAGTCCGTGTCTTGTACATCTGCCTTACTCATAGGATGGATTGCAAGATTTGATATCCCTGAGCATGTTACTTCTGACAGCGGTACCACTTTCACCTGTCAATTGTGGACATCATTAGTGAATTTCCTGGGCATCACCCTACATCAGAAAACTGCCTAAAACTCCGCTGCCAATGGGATGGTTGAACGTTTTCATCGCACCCTTAAATCAGTGTTGATGTCCCGCTTCAAGGATTCCAACTGGTTCACTCAGCTTGCCTGGGTCCTCTCGGGACTAAGGACCACTCCTAAAGACGCTCTGGACGTTTCGGCAGCTGAAATGGTGTATGGCGACCTATTGGTCGTTCTGCCAAATTTTTTTCCTTCTGGAACCTCCTCCGACGATCTTCAGCGCATACATCGCGCTGTGGGAAAATTTGCTTCATGCCTCCAGACTTACAAGACCCTAGCGAAGGATCACATACCAACAGTGTTGCACTCTCCAACGCACGTCTACCTACGCAACGACACTAGCAAGCCACCGCTAACACCCCCTTACACGTGCCCTTTCCTTGTGATCCGACACAGTCTGAAAGCATTCCTACAAAACAGTCGTGGCAAAGAATACTGGGTCTACATTGATTGTCTAAAACCTGCTTATCTCCAGCCAGATGACATGCCTACAGTTCGCCTCTCTAGATAAGGGTGCTCTATTCACCATGTACAGTGTGTCATTTTTAGGTGGGGGGGGGAGCCATGTACCAACCGTGTGTCACATGATCGTACATAGCAATGACATTTCTTTTTTTTATATATATTATTTTCTGTATCTTCGCTCTCCCATCACACTGACAGTGACCTGAATAAACATGTCTGTTTTTCTTGCCATTAACTGTTAACAGAAACGGTTGTCAGTTGAACATGAAATTGCCTGTTATGCTTTATGCCCTTCTTACCCGGACTTGATGACTATATGAACTGGTGTTCTGTAATGAAGTTAGTCGATTGCTCTCATCCTGCCTTCTTAGTCACAGCCTCTATCGACCAGTCACAAAGTATTTCCTGTAATATTATGAAAACGTTACAGTATTTTACAAAGAAACTTAAAAAGAGAAGCATTTTTAAATGAGTCACTGATCTCCTCGGATGAACCAAAAAAGGTTATAAAGGGGCGTGGGAGCGTTTTTTTAATAGTGAAGGGGGGGGGGGGGGCTAAAGTTGAGAAATGACTTATTACTAAGGTCGGGGGGGCGGGGGGCTTTGCATAGTTTTCTTCATTTTGAGGAAATTCCCTTACATGCAATTTTTTAGCATATGACAAAAGATTGTAGCTCGAACAAAATCTTATTTTTTTTACGTATTTTACGTAACAAGATGGAACTTTTACACAATGTCTGCCATGAAATACCGGTAGGCCTACTTAAATAACTTACCAAAAACTCGCTAAAAGTTTTATTTCTTTCCTATAAACTTTTTCCCCTATCGATAAGTAGAGGCTATCAAATTTCAAGCCTATCTTTATACTTACAATTTATTATATCAGACATGACTTTCAGTACTAATAATATCTTTAAAGTTTTACCAATTTCATATTCTAAAATGACTCTAGTATTTAGTTTACAGAGCACATTTTATCTAATGTTTTAATTGATAAGCATTTTATAT
>NC_090736.1:114417523-114425023 GCF_036898095.1 Palaemon carinicauda
CATCACAACAAAACGTCATTACTTCACTAGTCATGACACTCAGGCCTGTTGTTCCCTTCCTTGCAAAGGCCAGTAAAAAGTGAACTATATAGGATATCATATTTTGATCTCTTTCGCTCCCTCTCTCGTTCACAATAAGGAATATGTTAATGTTTGTGTTACAAATAAGATATTGTGTTGAAAGCCATTTGAATCTGCTATATCATTGGTGCATGCATTACTTGGGTTCTTTCACATCTCATGACCTAAATTTGCCCCAAATACCCAATATATATGCCGAAACTATGCATGTAAATATAACATACAGCCAAAGAGAAGTTAATACACAAGTACAGAGAAACGAAAAATAAAAAAAAAATATGAAATCAGGTAAGTCTTGAAAGGATTCCTTCCCTCGAGGAGCTTTGATTAGCTGGGATATTTCATTTTCCACTAATTAATAAAAGAAAGGATAACTTAGGAGAAGACTACGGATGGACCTCGAGACTGAAGGACGCCCTATTGCTGTAATTTATTTTCATTGAGAAAAGCTCCCCTTTCTTCTTTATATAAACGATTCTTCATGTAGGAAAGGAGAATTTTAAAGATTAAAATTACTGTTGGAAGCTTTTTCTTTATCATTCACTTGAAAGTCTTTTCATTGTTTAGGGAAGAGTGATAAAAACTACATTTAATATTTATGAATTATAAAATTCAGAGTAATTATAACCAAAGAGTTATACCTAAGAAGAAATGCCAGCAATTATATGAGGATTCTGACAATTCCGATCCCTGTTAAGTAAGGGAGGATTTCATATGCCTCCCTAGTAGTTTGATTTTCATAAGAATATGCCATCCAATATAAGGATAATCTATTTTTAAATACGCCATGGGGTATAAATTCTTTCTCAAATTGATGGGCACTAAAAACTTTTTTTGTGTGTGTTTTTCAATGAAATTTTACGTCTTTTGAAGATGATTTTGATACAGCATAAACTCAGCTTCAATACGAAGAATAATGCTAAAATACTTAGTCTGCTTTAAAGCTATCTTCAGTTGATTCTTTAAGAAAGAAAACATTTTTTATTGTAAGAACAACCTGCTTGGTCTACAATTGTATCACTAATCTTAATTTTAGGTTAAAGTTAACCAACATATTAATATCTGCATAACTTAGCGAAGTTTTATATAGGTTACAGAACATTTTTTTTTACCATTGGAGCCATTTGG
Source organism: Palaemon carinicauda (assembly GCF_036898095.1). Taxonomy (NCBI): domain Eukaryota; kingdom Metazoa; phylum Arthropoda; class Malacostraca; order Decapoda; family Palaemonidae; genus Palaemon; species Palaemon carinicauda. Next base: position 114,418,733 of record NC_090736.1, read on the forward strand.
GTTATAGCTTTGTGCTTTTCCAACTAGGTTTGTAGCTTAGCTTGTAGTAATAATAATAATAATAATAATAATAATAATAATAATAATAATAATAATAATAATAATAATAATAATAATAATAATAATAATAGTTATTAGTGCGTGAAAAAAACACTAATTTCTATATGGATTATATCATAAGATAAAAAAATATCCAATATAGACATGTTTGAATGAACTTAAAGGTTATTTCAGAAAACTCAGTCAAGCATTAGAATCTCACTGTTTAAAGCAGAGAGGGGAAAAATGTTGAAAGCACCAATAGAAAATACATTTTATACATAAAAATATCCAAATACTTAGATATAAAAACAAAAGTAAATCATCATGGAAATTCTGAAGCACATATATACAGTAATTATATAGAATAACTGATAAAAAAATACATGGAAAAAACTAAGGAATACGCTTTTGTAGTTGAACACGCTTTTGTAATTTATGAAACTTAAATCTATAATAAGATTTATAGGATAAAAGAAATGCTACTCCCTCATTGATCGATTCCTAAGGGAGTACTTTGTTTGGGAAATTAATTCGTGTTCTATGATAATAGGATTATTACCAAATCCGATGACGCTATTTACTGTATGGAGTGCTACACTCTTTCTGCTAATGGCGCAGGTTCCTCTTGGAAGTGAAATTTGAGGATGTGTGGATGTCATTTACTATGTTAAATAAGGCTACTTAGAACAATATCTCGTAGGATGATTGTTAACAATATTTTAATAGTTTCAAATTATTCTGCTATCACAAACAGGAATACTATTCATTTTATTAATATAATTATTTTTTTATGCGACCATTAATCCATATAAATATCAGTAGAGTAACGGAATTGTGAATTCCGTTGAATTTGGTGTACCAAATGTTGAAGTTAATGCGCACCATGCACATCCCTTAATATTATTATTATTATTATTATTATTATTATTATTATTATTATTATTATTATTATTATTATTATTATTATTATTATTATTATTACAAGCTAAGTTAAAGCCTAGTAGGAAAATCACAAAGCTATGAGCCCAAGGGCTCCAATAGTAAAAAAAAAGAGAAAATCTTGAGGAACGGAAACTGAGAAATAAACTTCAAAAAAATTAATGAACAATTAAAGAAAACATCTTAGGAGTACCTTGATAGAATCCTTTAAAAGAGCTCTACAAGACTTGAAGATGAAGAGGAAGAGGAGGAATAGTGTGCCCGGGCGTAGCACAAAGCAAGAGAACTGTTCCCCCAGACATCCGAAATTCTTTTTTTTTTTTTTTTTTCTTAGTTAAGAGGGCTTTCTTCAGGACCCATTCTTTTTTTTATTTTATTTTTCAAGTGAATAGGAATCACTTAAGGTACTTCCCATCATATGAAAACATTGCATTCTTTTACAAGGAACCTTAAAAAGAGAATTATCATTAAACGAGGTACGATTTCATGACATGAACGAAACAAGGTTATACTTGGTCGTTGGAGGGTATATTTTATGGTGTTGGATGGGTTAGGGGATGGGCTATAGTTTGGAAATTACGCAGAGCCTGGGTTCTGTTTAGGGTGGGGTGGGGGGGGGGGGGCACTTGACCAGTATCCTCCCTATTGAGGAAATACCCTTATACAGATTTTTCTGGCTTTTGACAGGATATTGTGGCAACAACTAAATCATATTTTTTTTGGATGATTTTATTGTAACCAATTAAAATATTTGCACATTGACTATCCTAAAATACCCGTAGGTCAACTTACATAATTTACCAAAACCAACATAACAATGATAATTCTTTGCCATAAACTCATTACGATATCGATCAAGCTGAGCATATCAGATTTCCTATCCCGATTTTACTTACGATTCATTGTATTAGTCATTAGTTTCTCAGTACCAATAATATCTTCAAAGTCTTATTGGTTTTTATATTTTTTATTTTACAGAAGACAATTATCTAATATTTTAATTGATTATATATATATATATATATATATATATATATATATATATATATATATATATATATATATATATATATATATATATATATATATATATGATTTGAGAGGAAAATATCACAAGAGCTACATGGTCAACGGGCAAATGAAACTAAACAGGATTAATGCTGAGCATCATGAAATTTATTCCTCCAAATCCTCATGGTATATTAAAAGGCATGTGGATTCCATGAACGGTTTCACAAATGTTCAATATACGCACTGCTTGGGACACGTCACACGTCAAGTCGGTATTCCAGCTCCTCCCAAACACGCTCTAGCATGTCTTGGGTAACAGTCTTCAGTGCGGCAGTTCTTCTAGGTTTGCAGGAAGAGGGGGAACATACCCTATTCCATTCACATAGCCCCAGACTATATATATATATATATATATATATATATATATATATATATATATATATATATATATATATATATATATATGTATATATATATATATATATATATATATATATATATATATATATATATATATATACAAATAAATAATATATATACGTATATATATATATATATATATATATATATATATATATATATATATATATATATATATATATATATATATATAAATATATATATATATATATATATATATATATATATATATATACAAATAAATAATATATATATATATATATATATATATATATATATATATATATATATATATATATATGTGTAAATAATATATATATATATATATATATATATATATATATATATATATATATATATATGTATGTATATATATACAAATATATGTATATACATAAATATATATATATATATATATATATATATATATATATATATATATATATATATATATATATATATATATATATATATATATATACATATGTATAATATATATATATATATATATATATATATATATATATATATATATATATATACATATATATATATATATATATATATATATATATATATATATATATATATATATATATATATATATATATATATATAGTTTTGTTCATATCAGTTTTAGTTCTACATTTCTGCTTTCTTCATTCAAATCTTCTATTATCTTTTTGATCTTTCTTCCATTATTCACTGAATATAACTATTTTTTTTCTGCAAATTTAAAGATGTTAGCCCCCCATTAATCTGCATTCCCAAATTTTCCTAATATCACTTTTTAAATAGTTTTTTTTTTTTTTTTTTTTAATAAGAACGCTGTGAATAATTTATGAGATATATGGTTTCGTTGTCTAACTCCTTTTTACCAATTGAAATTTTCTCATAATATTTAGGTATTTTCAGGATTACTGTACTATCCATTTATAGTGCTTCAAACGTTTTAGTATAATTTCCATCTTTTCCTCGTCTTTGGATAGCTTTCATTGCTGACAATATTCTGACAGAATAAAAGGGTTTATTATAGTCTTCAAATGCTATTCATAGTAGATTGTCACACTAAGTCGATATTTCCATTGGCTGGTTAATTACATGAATCTGGTCAGTGGTTTAATATCAGCTTCTGAAACCTGCTGGCTCTCTCATCTGATTGAAGTCTAGCTTTCTTTTCATTTTGCTTAATATGTTCTTTTTAAGCATTTCATATATTCCTTTTGGTAAACTTATTGTGTGGTAAATTCTCAGGGGTTTTCGTCTCTATTTATGTGAAATAATGTAATGATATTTTTATTCTAAGCTGGAAGTATATATCAGTGTCAAAAAAATTTTGTAATGTTCAGCGAGATTTACTTACATGAAATTTCCTCCATCTATTAGGCTATTTTATTTTGGTAGCCCCCTTTCATGCCTTTTAATATTATTATTGTTGTTATATGGTAAGCTACAAACGTAATTGGAAAAGGGGAATACTATAAGCTCAAGGGCTCCAGAAGGAAAAAATAGCTTTGTCAAGAAAGGGAACTAGAAAATAAATAAAGTACAATAGGATCAATGAAAAATCAGATTAATATGTTGTGAGAACAGTAACAACATTAAATTAGATTTTTCATATATAAACTACAAAAACTTATAAAAAAGAGTACGGAAAAAAAACATTGTGACCCAGTGTACACTCAAACAGGAGAATTCTAATCTAAATTAATGGAAGACCATGGTACAAAGGCTCTGACCCTACCCAAGAATAGAAAACAATGTTGGAGTGTTTTTTTTTTTTCCTAGAAGAGCTGCTTGATTTGGCGAAAGAGCTTCTTCTACCCTTACCAAGAGGAGAGTAGACACTGAACAATTATATTGTAGTAGTTAACCTTTTTGGAGAAGAGTTGTTTGGCATTCTTGCTTTTGTCAGGTGTATGAGAGGAGAGGAGAATGGGTAAAGCATAATCCAGACTATTCGGTGTATCTATACGTAACGAAATAATGAGCCGTAACCAGCGATAGGGGTCCAATAAAGTGCTCTCTGGTCAGTCGAAGGATCTAATAAATCTCTAACGTAGTATCTTAGCCGGTTGATGGTGCCCTGGCCAACCAATTCTCAATAATTTAATTATTTCTACTGTTACTTTCAGTATCAGCTTAGGTGGTTCATTAAGGTGAATACCCTAATATTTTTTCAAGATTTGGAGGTTATATAGCTCTATTTAGTGAATTATGGACGATATTCCAAAAGGCAGTAATATATTTGAATGGAAAAGTAAGAATGTGGGACTAGAAATTAATATGATCACAACTTATATAATTTTCAGTTCTTTCTTATATCATTGTTGTATAGTATTTTAGGAATTTGAGGTAGTAGGATGGCCAGGGCACCTGCCCTACGTTAAGGTACTAGTGCTAGAGAGTTATGGGGTCTTTTTGACTGGTCAGACAATACTACATTGGAGCCTTTTCTTTGGTCACTGTTATTTTCCCCTTTGTTTACACATGCACTGAATAGTCTGGCCTATTCTTCGAACATTCTCCTTTCCTCATATAGTGGACAACACTGAGATTACAAAATAAATATTTTTCACCCAAGGGGTTATCTATTGCATTGTAATTTTCACTGGTTCTTTCTTCTTGGTGAGGGTTGACGATATTCTTTAGCTATGGTGAGCAGGTCTTCTATGAGAAGAACACTCCAAAATCCAACCATTTTCTCGTCTTTGGGGAGCGCCTAAGCCTCTATACCATGGTCTTTCACTATCTTGGGTTAGAGTTATCATGCATGGTGGTACATTCGGTCACATTTTTCTATCTTATTCCTCTTCCTCGTGTTTTGTTAAAGTTTTTTTATATTTTATGGAAGGAATATTTATTTCAATATTGTTGCTGTAAAAATATTTAATTTGTCTTTGTTTACTATCCTCACTGGGCTATTTTCCTTGTTGAAGCCCCTCGGCTTATAGAATCCTGCTTTTCCAATTAAGGATGCAGGTTAGTAAGTAATAATAATTATAATAATATAGAAGTCCTCTGCAATCTTCATCAATCCATCTCTTCTGTAGGCATATCGATTTTGATTTTGTTAAAAAAAATTATGTTAGTACCCAATTTTAAGTCTTCTTGTCATGAACTTGATGGTTCTGCCTTTCCTTTTAGTGTCTTATGATCTTATTTTGTTTATTGTTTGGCATAACACTGCTAATTCTGTGTTATCTCACTAGGATTTTACCCTTATTTCCAATCTTTTCCTCGTTTGGAAAATTTTCCCTGTAGCTTGTGTGCTGATAATAATACAAATTATTTGTAATTTCAATTAATTTCCTCCATATTTAATTCAATTTTTTCATATAGTTAGAAACACCTAATTTGAATGCTAAACTAAACATGTTTTTCTCCTCTCACATAAAGGTTTATTTGCCTCTCTTTTTTAATCATTCTTTTTCCTTTTTGTAGATATAGAGATATTCTACTTCTCACAAATCTGTGTTCACTTGACATCAACTTGGTGCACATGTCCACCCGATTAACTAAATTTAATACCTTATATTTTATTTTTCATTTAAAAATAATGTGTCAAGGAGTTTTAGATAATTCTTTTTCAGCATATTTCAGAATGATGTCTCCTCTGTCATTTATTGTGTCTAATCCAAATTTGGCAAGAGATGATTTTTCCCTCTTTTGATCTACTTTGCATGAAAAAACACCCAAAAGCAAGTGAAAACAGAATCTTATGGTTTTTCAAAATATCTCCAGATTTCATAATAAACACTCTATTTCATAACCTGTATTGAATAGTGTTCGTGCATATTTTTTTGTTCGTTTGATAATCAAAAATGCAATTTCAAAAACTGTGACTCTAAGATTCTAGGTTACCTTCACGAATTTAAT
>NC_090736.1:114432523-114438376 GCF_036898095.1 Palaemon carinicauda
AATGATACCATACTTACAGCAAGAGAAAATAGAATTAGTAACTAATAAAAGTAAAAGGATATCAAATAGAAAATCAGTAGCCAATCAAAGCAAAATGAAATCAAAATAAGAAACTGCTGACCAGTAAAAAGTAAAATAAAATCAAATTATTATATATACATACACTATAATAATAATAATAATAATAATAATAATAATAATAATAATAATAATAATAATAATAATAATAATAATAATAATAAACACTATATAAATCAATTTCAAGTACCTAATACACAAAAGAAAAATGTTGACAAATACGAAGGAGAAATTATCAGAGAAATAAATATCAAACACATGAGGTTGCAAGCTCCATATTATCATCAACATCTCTTTTTAACTCCATTAGAAGTGTGTTGATGACATCCATGCCGAGGGAATACTGCCTGCTGGCCATTATTGAAGATAAATTCAAAATAAATAGAAAAAAATTCAGAATTTTGCAAAAAATAAAAAAAAATTCAGAAATTAGCATTCGAGGGAAAATGGACCTCATGGCAATATATGGAATCTAAGCCAAAACCAATGTCATGTAAGTGGTAGACACACCATCCACCCACACTTTCCAACTATAAAGAACCAAACAAGTATCAACACTTTTCGATAATTTATAATTATGTAATAACTTTGCTGTTTGATCACTTACCCCTATAAAGGTATTTCAGTGTTGAGGTCGACCCCTGGTGCGGGGGGGTGAAAAAAACGGGGAAGGAGAGAAGTTAGACGAAAATCAGTCCTAAAGCAGACAATGGCATGTAGACTAGTCACCCCTTGCAGGTCGATCACTTCCATATTCGAGACAGCTGATGATTTATGGGGAAAAAACAGGTTTTGAAAATGCTGTAGGGGTTGCCTACGACCCATCATACCTGTCCAGGGTTAAAATTAACTTAATCTTCATATTTGGTACACCAAATTCAACGGCATTCACAATTCCGATACGCTACTGATATCTATATGGCTTAATGGTTGCATGAAAAATTAATGATATTAATGAAATTAATATTATTGGTATTGCGTAATAATTTTAATAGTATTGCTATTGCGTAATCATTTTAAACTATTAAAAAACTTCTTAATAACCATCTTACGACATATTGTTATTAGTAGCCATATTCAACATAGTAAATGACATCCACATATCCTCAAATTTCACTTTCAAGAGGAACCTGTGCCATTATCAGAAGGAGTGTAACACTTAATCGAGGAAATAGCGTCATCGACTTTAGTAATAATCCTATTATCATAGAACACGAATTAATTTCCTAACAAAAGTACTCCCTTAGAAAACGATCAATGAAAGAGAAAGATTTTCCTTTAATCCACAAGTCTCATTATAGTTTTCAGTTACATAAATTGCAAAAGCGTATTCCTTAGTTTTTTCCATGAATTTTCTTATAATTTTTGTATGAATGTGCTTCGGAATTTCCATGATAATTTACTTTCGTTTTTTATATCTAAGTTTTTATATATTTATATATAAAATATATTTTCTATTGGTGCTTTCATCATTTTTCCCCTCTCTGCTTTTAATAGTGAGATTTTAATACTTAACTGTGATTCCTAAAATAACTTTTAAGTTCATTCAAACATGTGTGTATTAAATAATTTTTTATCTTATGATATAATCCATATAGAAATTACAGTGTTTTTTCAAGCATGAATTTCTATTATTATTATTATTATTATTATTATTATTATTATTATTATTATTATTATTATTATTATTATTATTATTATTATTATTATTATTATTATTATTATTATTATTACAAGCTAAGCTAAAAGTCTCATTGGAAAAGCACGAAACTATAACCGCAACCGCTCCTATAGTGAAAAAAGGTTCTGTAACCCATATAAAACGTTGCTAAGTTATCCACATCTTATAATGTTGATGAACTTTAACCTATAACTAAGATTAGTGATGCAATTTTAAACCAAGAACGTTGCTTTTACAATAAGAAATTTTTTCTTTCTTCATGAAGCAACTGCAGAAAACGAAAATCCAGATTAAGTAACTTAGCATTTTTCTTCGAATCGAATCAGAGTTCATGCTATATCAAAATTATCTTTAAAATATGTAAAATTTTATTGAAAAACACTAAAAGTTTTTTTTTAGATAGTTCATCTTTATATTGGATGGCATATTCTTATGAAAATCAAACTACTAGGGAGGCATATGAAATCCTCCCTTACTTAACAGGGATCGGAATTGTCAGAATCCTCATATAATTGCTGGCATTTCTTCTTAGGTATAACTCTTTGGTTATAATTACTCTGAATTTTATAATTCATAAATATTAAATGTAGTTTTTATCATTCTTCCCTAAACAATGAAAAGACTTTCAAGTGAATGATAAAGAAAAAGCTTCCAACAGTAATTTTAATCTTTAAAATTCTCCTTTCCTACATGAAGAATCGTTTATATAAAGAAGAAAGGGGAGCTTTTCTAAATGAGAATAAATTACAGCAATAGGGCGTCCTTCAGTCTCGAGGTCTATCCTTAGTCTTCTCCTAAGTTATCCTTTCTTTTATTAATTAGTGAAAAACGAAATATCCCAGCTAATCAAAGCTCCTCGAGGGAAGGAATCCTTTCAAGACTTAGCTGATTTCATTATTTTTTTTTTTTCATTTTTTCTCTGTACTTGTGTATTAACTTCTCTTTGGCTTAATGTTATATTTATATATATATATATAGTTTTGACATATATATTGGGTATTTGAGGCAAATTTAGGTCATGAGATGTTAGAGAACCCAAGTAATGCATGCACCAATGATATAGCAGATTCAAATGGCTTTTAACACAATATCTTATTTTGTAACACAAACATTAACATATTCCTTATTGTGAAAGAGAGAGGGAGCGAAAGAGATCAAAATATGATATCCTATATAGTTCACCCTTTACACGAATTTGCAAGGAAGGGAACAACAGGCCTGAGTGTCATGACTAGTGAAGTAATGACGTTTTATTGTGATGGCTGCTAGAATTCAAACCCAATATTACGTCCATAATTCAAGCATAACGTTACTCGCATTGAGTATCATTAAAATTGGGTAAATTACCCCTCATGGCAAGCTGAGAATTACTCCCTTGGTTATATAAAGCCTCGAAAACGGAAATATCTTCCAAAATTCTTATCTCTTCACAAACTATTTGTATCCTTTATATGCTCAATCTTTATTTTCGTTTATACATTCTATAGGTAAACGGCCATTTGAGTATGGAAAAGTAAGAATATTAACGGATAACGAACTATTTGGTGCAATCCCACCTAAGGGTGTTAATTTTTTCCTAAATGAAATTATATTATTCAAATAACCTCTTGAAAGGAAATTCAAAGTCAAAGCCAAACGCACATTTTAAGATAATATTGGTTTCATCAACATATTTAATGTAAATATATCCAACACTCCCTCATCCCTTGTGCACTTCCAGTACAAACAAGAACACATGCAATGTCACACAATTGCGTTGTTATTTTGAATATAATGTTCACTTGTCACATTAAAGATAGCAACGCAATGTTTTTACTTCTCGTACAAATAATAGCATTGAATAGAAGTATGCCAATAGATTAGTTTTATAAAATAAATCATTGGAAAGAAATATATTGGAGTCCAGCTTCACAAAAAAAAATTGAATAACAATAACAAATTGTCTCTGCATGTGTTTCTGTGTTTGTGTAAAGATATATGCGAACTTCATACCTTCTATTACTTTTTTTAAACAGAGCAGACTTTAGGAAAACTTTCTTAGGATATATGTGCTGCCCCATATTACATATGTATGTGGAATGCTGTAGTTTGTGGTATAAATGTATCAGAATTCAAGTTATGTTAAGTTTTATATATATATATATATATATATATATATATATATATATATATATATATATATGGTAAGAGGCTGAAGTTTCGCCAGGTAAACTCTGAACTGAAGGAAGCAGTTATGTTCCTACTTCTTTTTGAGCCTCAGGTGGCATGGTTGGAAGCAACCTGGCCTTTCATTTGAAGGGGCTAGTGTTCGATCCCAAGTATGACGTAGAAATTTATTTTTATTTGAACACGATATTGTGTTGATTTTCATCTATAGTGACTCATTACGGGTAATTCCAACTATAAAGCTTTCAATTGTGTCCCATGGTGGGCCGGGAAGTCAGGGAAAACTTGCTGGTAAGAGGCTGAGGTTTCGCCAGGTAAATCCTGAACTGCAGGTAGCAGTTAGGTTCCGACTTCTTTTAGAGCCTCCTGTGGCATGATTGGAAGACACCTGGCCTTTCAATTGGAGGGGCTAGGGTTTCGATCCCATTTATAAGGTAGAAATTTAGTTCTATTTGAACACGATAATGTGTTGATTTTCTTCCATATTGACTCATTAGGGGTAATTCAAACTAAAAAGCTTTCCATTGTGTCATCTGGTGGGCATGGAAGTCAGGGGAAAACTCACTTGTAAGAGGCTGATGTTTCACCAAGTAAATACTAAACTGCTGTTAGCAGTTAGGTTTCGACTTCTTTTAGAGCCTCTGGTGGCATGGTTGGAGGCAACCTGGCCTTTCATTTGAAGGGTCTAGGGTTAGATCCAAAGTATGAGGTAGAAATTAATTTCTTTTTGAACACGATAATGTGTTTTATTTTCATCCATATTGACTTGTTAGGGGTAATTCCAACTAAAAACCTTTCAATTGTGTCACATGGTGGACCGGGAAGTCTTGGAAACCTCGCTGGTAAGAGGCTGATGTTTCACCAGGTAAATCCTAAACTGCAGGTAGCAATTACGTTCTAACTCCTTTTGAGCCTATGGTGGCATGGTTAGAAGCAACCTGGCCTTTTATTTGAAAGGGCTAGGGTTCGATCCCAAGTATGAGGTAGAAATTTACTTTCTATTTAAGCACGATATTGTGTTGATTTTCATCTACACACACACAAACGCACACACACATACATAAACGCGCGCGCACACACACACACAAACGTACACACACACACACACATATATATATATATATATATATATATATATATATATATATATATATATATATATATATATATATATATATATATATATATATATATATATATATATATATATATATATATATATATATATATATATATATATATATATATATATATACATATCATATGTAATGAGTATTATGCTTATGAGGCTCTCATTGTCACTCATTTTCACCATAGTTAAAAATCAAAGAAATATAAAATGCTTATTAATTAAAACATTGCATAAATGTATTCTGTAAACTAAATATTAGACTTAATTCAGAATATGAAAATTGTTAAAACTTAAAAGCTATTATTGGTACTCAATAACATATCTGATATAATAAATTGTAAGTAAAAAGATAGGCTTTGAATTTGGATAGCCTCAACATTATCTTTAGAGGAATGAGTTTATAGGAAAGAATTTGAATTATTAGCTTGTTTTTTGGTAAGTTATTTAAGTAGGCATACCGATATTTATTGATAGTCATTGTGTAAAAATTCTTATTTGTTACCTAAAAAACATACAAAACATAAGATTTTATTTGTGCTACAATCTTCTGTCAGATGCTAAAAGGTTGCATTCAAGGTTATTTCCTCAGATTGAAGAAAACTAAGTAAGTCTCCCCCCCCCCCCGGCCACTAGTAATCAATCCTTTCGCAACTTTAGGCCCCCCCCCCCTCCATCGACATAGAGAAATAAAAACCCTCTTCCGACCCTTTATAACCTTTTTTCAGTCTATGTGATGAGATCCAGAATTCATTTAAAAATGCTTCTCTTCTTAAGTTTCTTTGTAAGATAATGTAAC
>NC_090736.1:114451376-114463876 GCF_036898095.1 Palaemon carinicauda
TTAACTTTCGATACAACTATACTGGGGTGTTACTGTACCTCACTGTTCCAGTAAGTCTGGCTTCAGAAAGGGACGGAACATCAGAGTTTTTAGTCTGAGTCTGTGATTGTCTGGCTTGGGGTAGAGTCTCCCTCGCTGGCCTGACGCAGACATAGGAGGCTAAGCCTCCTTAGGTCACTGCCGAAGGTTTCTGTACGAGATGATTCCTTCTTTTGTGATCTAGCAGACTAGTCCTTGTTGCTGTTCTCGGTGGGAGGATAAGATCCTTTCCCTGGGAGTAGCAACACCTTCCTTGCTTTGGTTCAGTGGGGGCTGGCAAGTATTGCTGGCCTCCCTCCTTGGATCTCCCCTAGGCTAAGATGAGTTTTCCTGGCTGCGGGTGATTCTTCACTAAAGCAAGGTTGGTAGGACCCTCTTTTGTCCCTTCCCCCTCTATCTCCGTAATGGCCTAGCCATTACAGTACTCTATGTCATTCTACATCTGGACCTAGGATAGGTTAGTCTGCCGGCCGGCAAGAGTCTTCTGCTTTGAGTGCTGCCCGGACCTCCCTTGGTCCCTCATCCATGTCTGCCTGTAGAGCCAGACGGCATTGGTCAGGAAGCCTGAATTAGATTCTCCCCTTCCTTGTATGCACTCTTTCGGATTGTCGGGCTTGGGGGTAGTATACTTTCTTATCCCGGCATCCATTCTGTTTTCTTCTAGTGCTGTACCCGACCCGGCTGCCGGCCTCATAGGCCGGCAGCCGGGCAGTCGTAGTCCTCTGGTTCTTTTGCTGCAGGCCGGCATCGTTTGTTTACCTTTGCCGGCCGGCTATTGTCAAGCCCTTGTCTGCCGGTTGCTATGAGCAGTGGCCGGCAGCCGGGTGCTACCTTGTGTAATTGCCGTCCGGTTGTCATTGCCGGCCGACATTGGCTGTTGCTGGCCGGCAGTTACTGCCAGCCGGCTCATTCATTTGAACCAGCGTTCTGCTGCCTTATAGCTGTTAAGTAGTATACTTTAAAGCTAGTTATGGTGTGTGCCGGCCGGCAAGTGCCGGCCGGCGCATTACCTTCTATACTGTACCAGTATTCTTCAGTATAACATATACTGTAGGAAGAAAACTATAGTATAGTATTGGTACAACACTGTGTGTTCTAACACTTTTGTGTTGTCTTGCACAGCCCTTTGGTGTTGCCTTACAGATAAGAAAGTGAGTTCTTTCTTGTCTATTATCCGGTATTTTAAAATCATATCTTAGGTGTGAGCTCCACCTGTTTCCTCTGGAAATTTTTCATTGGTTACTCTAGGACAGATTAACCATACAATTTTATTATCTGGAAGGCTGCAACAATTGGTTGTGCGGGGAAACACAAGTGTGTGTCTTTCCTTTCTGATTTGTTATGCTAACTGTGCATATCCAGTGATACGTAGTTCACTTCATACTCATGGAAATTTCTTCTCTTTGCAGGAGGTACGTCAGAAGTGCGGAAGTGCTTTCTGCAACGTCCGCAGTAAGAACTTCTGCGGACATGAGTTATGTAGGAGGCACGCAGCATGCGCTGTCTCCAAGGGTGATCTCCGGTATTGGGACCCCCAGGTATGTACCGTGTGCTCTAACCTGATTACTGAGGCTTTTGATTCCCCTTGTACAGCGGAATCAAGGGATATAGCAAGGGAGAAGCTTCGCACCTGGGTTAGGGGCTTCCAGAAGAACACCTCTGGACCTTATCTTCCAAGTGAGAAGATGAGGGCTTACCTTTTCCCAGGGCATCAGCTGATGCAGTGATTCCCCAGCCTCAAGAGGAGATCCCCCTAGCTCAGATCCAGGTGGAAGCTGAAGTCGCGGTCGCCTTGCAAGACATCCAGTTGGACGACAGGCTGTCAGACGTGTCCGAGCGTCTGGAGGAAGACCTCCTGGCAGGAGGCCAGGATGAAGATCAACCCCCAGACATTGTAGAGGAAGAAGCCGACGAGGTGTCGGCTGCTCCGGTTCTGATCCCTGAACATATTCCCTCAACATCGTCCGTTCTCCCAGTAGAGCTGGGACAGGCCCTCTCCTCCATTGTTGGAATGATCTAACAAATGCAGAAGGAGAATATGGAGAAGGTGGCTGCAATGGAACTGCAGATGCAGAAGCTTGCAGCATCACGTGGGCCCCAGAAAAGGCTCAGTGTGAAAGACCTTCCCTTGTGCTCAGATGCTAACCCGTGGAGATATGCTGAGCACATGCCGATGACAACTGGAAAGATCGTCATGTCGGATACGCTGGCTTCAGTTCCCCTTGAGGAGGTGGAATTCTGGCCCAGCAAAGGGTCATATCCGGACTGTTATGTCCGGTTGAGGAAGGAACCAGCTTCAAAGGAGGAGACAGAGCCGAAGGAGGTCATAGTGATGGACCATGCTAAGGCTCAGGCTTTGCTTTCATCTTCGATGAAAGAGAGGGGCTTCATGAACTCAAAGGTAGCTGCATTGAGTAAGAAGCTCCCTTCCTTTGTGTCCTCTCCTGCTAGAGCCTTCCCCTTTTTGCAGAAAGGGTTTGCGGCTGTATTAAAAGCAGTCGAGGCTGGCAAGCCTTGCCCCTCCCTGGAGGAGTGTAAACCCTTGTCGCTGGCCCTACCCATGGACCACAAGGACTGGAAGGACGTCCATCTTACCTTCTCAGTCGGGAAGTTGGAGGCTGATATTGCCGGACGTCAGTTCCGTGAGAACCTCCCTAAGCTGTCTGACTTTCTTTTGCGGAGAGAGCTCGAGACAAAAGAAAGACTGGCTGCCTCAATGTCTCTTCAGACCACTCTTGAGACGATGGCAAGTGACCCCAAGGTCCATGAAAGGTTCATGGTAGTGGCCAAGACTCATCTGGCCACAGTGACGAAGGATCTTTACAGATTCGTCAGGGCGAGGAGAGCTTGTAGGGAGTTCGTGTTCACCTCGGCTACGGTGAGGCACGAGCCAAGGAAACTAATCTCCTCCAACATTTGGGGCAAAGACCTTTTCCCTAGCGAATTGGTCAAAGAAGTTGTGGATAAGGCTGCCACGGAGAATAGAAATCTTCTCCAGAAGTGGGGCCTGTCTATCAAGAGAAAGTCTTCCCCGGATGAGGGTCCCCAACCAAAGAGGAAGACTAAAAGGACTAGGCTACCGACTCGGCCAGCCAAGCCAGTTGAACAGCAACAGCAACAGCAATTGCCGATACCTTCAGTGCCCCAGGTGGCACAAACCCCGACCACTTTCCAGTGGGTACCCCAGGCCGTGTCGACGCAGTCCCCGGCATTCAACCCAACGTTCGAAGGGCAGTCAACTTGCTTTCGAGCAAAGCCTAGAGGAGCAGCCAGAGGCTCATCTAGGCGCCCCTCAAGGGGAAGGGGATTCAGGGGTGGTCGCGGTCAGGGAGGCAAGACCTCTGGACAACAGTCCAAGTGAGATGATACCGGTAGGAGGGAGACTTCAGAAATTTCGGGATCGGTGGACCTTCGATCCCGGGGCCCACAGCCTACTCAAAAATGGACTGGGCTGGAGCTGGTACAGCACTCAACCCCCCTGCCCTCGGTTTTTCCAACACTCCACCCCCGTTCCGGAGGAGTACATCCAAGATTTGTTGGAGAAAAAAGTGATCCGAAGGGTAAAGTCCATCAAATTCCAAGGGAGGCTGTTTTGTGTTCCCAAGAAGGACTCGGGAAAAACTCAGAGTCATTCTGGACTTGTCGCCACTCAACAAGTTCATAGTGAACTGCAAGTTCAAGATGCTAACACTGCAACACATAAGGACCTTACTGCCCAAGAGGTCATATACCGTCTCCATAGACTTGTCAGACGCCTATAGGCACGTTCCAATCAACCGTCGACTCTCCCCCTACCTAGGGTTCAAGCTACAACGAAGACTATATGCCTTCAGAGCCATGCCATTCGGGCTAAATATAGCTCCAAGGATCTTCATGAAGCTTGCGAGCGTAGCTCTCAAGCAATTACGCCAAAAGGGAATTCAGGTAGTAGCCTACCTGGACGGCTGGCTGGTGTGGGCAGCATCCAAGACAGAATGCTTGCAAGCTTCCATTCATGTGATCCAGTTCCTAGAGTATCTAGGCTTCAAGATCAACAGAAAAAAGTCTCGACTTTCTCCATCTCAAAAGTTCCAGTGGCTGGGAATCCACTGGGACCTAATGTCACACCGTTTCTCCATCCCGGCGAAGAAAAGGAAGGAGATAGCGGGTTCTGTCAAGAGACTTCTAGATTCCGAAAGGATATCAAGACGCGAGCAGGAGAGAGTACTGGGTTCTCTCCAGTTTGCTTCGGTGACAGACCCGGTGCTAAGAGCACAGCTAAAGGATGCAACCGGAGTTTGGAGAAGTTATGCATCAAACGCGCGAAGAGATCTGAGAAGACCAGTTCCGCTTCGTCTACGTACTCTTCTTAGGCCTTGGTCCCAAGCCAGACATCTAAAGAAGTCGGTTCTTCTTCAGCCAGGTGATGTTGGCCATCTTCCGATTAGCGGAAAAGAAGAAGTGGTACCTGTCGTCAGTTCACCTCCAAGGAGTCCGCAATGTGACAGCGGACGCTCTATCCAGGTTCACACCGATAGAGTCGGAATGGTCCCTAGACGCAGGATCATTCTCCTTCATCTTGAGTCAAGTCCCAGAACTGCAGATAGACCTCTTTGCGACGAAAGACAACAAGAAGTTGCCCCTGTACGTGTCCCCGTACGAGGACCCCTTAGAGGAAGCAGTGGATGCGATGTCCCTCGACTGGAACAGATGGTCCAGGATTTATCTGTTCCCTCCTCACAACCTTCTGTTGAGGGTCCTCAACAAACTGAGATCCTTCAAGCGGGTAGCGGCAATAGTAGCCCAGAAGTGGCCGAACAGCGTGTGGTTCCCCCTGGCATTGGAACTATGGCTGAAGTTTCTAATGCTACCAGATCCAGTTCTGACCCAGCGAGTCTAGAAGTCTACTGTCTGCGCTTCATTACAGAAAACCCGGACCCTGCAGCTCATGATTTTCTCTCCCTAGCGGTGAGAAAGCGTTTCGGGATTTCGAAAGCCAGCATAGACTTCCTAGAGGAATATAAGTGCAAATCTACTAGAAGGCAATATGAGTCATCTTGGAGAAAATGGGTGGCCTTTGTCAAGGCAAAGAATCCGCAGGAGATCTCGACGGACTTCTGCTTATCTTTCTTCATCCACCTCCATGGTCAAGGGTTGGCAGCTAACACGATTTCGACGTGTAAGTCTGCTTTGATAAGACCCATTCTATATGCCTTCCAGGTCGACCTCGCTAACGAGATCTTTAATAAAGTTCCGAAAGCCTGCGCTAGGCTCAGACCTTCAGCACCTCCAAAGCCCATTTCATGGTCTTTAGACAAAGTTCTTCATTTCGCTTCTCTGTTGAGCAATGAGGAGTTTGCGTTAAAGGATTTGACCCAAAAAGTTATTTTCCTATTTGCACTCGCGTCCGGGGCCAGGGTTAGTGAGATTGTAGCCCTCTCGAGAGAGGAAGGTCGTGTTCAGTTCCTGGATGGGGGAGAACTGAACCTGTTTCCGGATCCGACGTTTCTTGCCAAGAATGAGTTACCCACCAACAGGTGGGGTCCCTAGAGAATCTGCCCTCTGGAAGAAGATGCATCTCTATGTCCAGTAGAATGCCTAAAGGTCTATCTTCATAGAACTTCAGACTTCAAGGGTGGTCAACTATTCAGGGGAGAAACACCAGGCTCAAATTTATCACTGAATCAACTCAGAGCGAAAATCACATATTTTATTCGCAGAGCGGATCCTGACAGTACACCCACAGGTCACAATCCGAGGAAAGTTGCTTCATCCTTAAATTTCTTAAATTGTATGGATTTTGAACATCTTCGTTCATACACTGGCTGGAAGTCTTCCAGAGTGTTCTTTCGCCACTATGCGAAGCAAGTGGAGCAACTAAAGAGATCTGTTTTAGCAGGGGGTTGCGTCGTTAACCCTGCTGTTTAACTCTGCGAGGAACAGTGGTTTTAATTGGGACGATTAATTCCAGGGTGAGTGTGTAGTTACATACTGTGCTACAAACTAAGTGAGGGCACTGAGGTGCCCACGTTGACTGTTCCACTTCCAAAGGTGAACCTAGCATAAGTGCAGACATGTGTGCCGAGCGTTTCTAACGCTAATGTAACTGATTAGTAATACAGACTCTTCTGACTTTGATACCTCGGTATGTTAAAAGTGGCACTAATGTTTTTCTTTCAGATAAACAAGTCTCTGTTTACTATCATACTTATGCTTAAAGTTTTGGTTATCCTCTTCTTATTATATATATATATATATATATATATATATATATATATATATATATATATATATATATATATATATATATATATATATATATATATATATATATATATATATATATATATATATATACATATATATATATATATATATATATATATATATATATATATATATATATATATATATATATATATATATAATTGTTGTTGACCTGTCTGTTTATTGTCTGTCAATAAACTTGTTCTTGAGAACCTTGCGTCTCCTTCACCTGTGTCAATTTATTGATATAATTGAGCATTCATTCTATGTATATTTATCTAGGATTATTCTAATAGATTGTTCCTTTATGCAAGCTAATGTTGCATTGGTTTATGCTTTCCCTTAGCGAGAGGATTCCACCCCATAAGGGGATGGTGGCGGATTTACAGCTTGCTCCTATGCGGATATAAACCTTTGTCCAATACAAGTATTGTGCGGAGAACTGGTTGATATTTCATATTGACGCAGTGGTTCTTTACAAACTTAATATAGGGTGAGACCACTATTTTGGCTTGCCTGGTATTCATACATAGGTATATGTACTCTTCGAGACTTTTCAAGAGTCTAGTAGGACTCTTCCGTGTAGGGGGCAGGAAGCTCTAACATGGTTATGGTTAGTTGAAAAGGTGTATAACGGTAACATCTTAGGTCTCTAGGTCTAGTCGACCGGGGAAATACCTCCGGGGAGTATGGCACGTTCTGAGAATCCACAGACACAGAAATGCTCTGGTATACTTCCATCAGGACGACATGGCTTGAGCCCAAAAAACGGATTTTGAGCGAAGCGAAAAATCTATTTTTGGGTGAGATGGCCATGTCGTCCTGATGGACCCGCCCTTCCCTTTCTATGAAAGGGCTGTAGGACCCCTCCCTACATACAGTATCTGTAGCACCTCGTGTATCGCTACAAGCAATACAGATGGCGCCAGGATTGGCGCAATTTACGCTTACGAAACGGGAGAAGAGAGAGCCTTGGGAAAGGCTCCCCTTTTTCTTTCTCGTTTTCGTTTTCTTGCCAATTGACCCCTTCGATGTGTTATCTCTGTTTGGGGTGCAGATTGCCATGTGGCGTGTTAAGAATACGTCCTCTGATATGTCGCGATATCCCTTTCATTAGGGATATTCGCTCCAGGAGTTAGAATTCTGGGTACCTTAAGGTAAATTCTCTGGGAATATCGCCGTAGTTGTAATATACCCTAGGAAGCTACCCTATAGGAACTTCCATCATGACGACATGGCCATCTCACCCAAAAATAGATTTTTCGCTTAGCTCAAAATCCGTTATATATATATATATATATATATATATATATATATATATATATATATATATATATATATATATATATATATCTATAAATATAAATATATATATATATATATATATATATATATATATATATATATATATATATATCTATAAATATAAATATATATATATATATATATATATATATATATATATATATATATATATATGAATATACATATAAATATATATATATATATATATATATATATATATATATATATATATATATATATATATATATATATATATATATATATATATATATACATATATATATATATGTATGTATATATATATATATATATATATATATATATATATATATATATATATATATATATATATATATATATATATATACATGTATATATATATATATATATATATATATATATATATATATATATATATATATATATATATATCCTATAGGTAACAGAACCAAATAATAATTCTAGTGATATATTTGTAGGATTAAGTACCAAACTATATAAGAAGTATAAATTGAAGGTCATTCAAACGTATGCACCAGCAACATCCAATACAGGGGAAGAAATAGAAACTTTTTATGAAGATCTGGTGATATCTATGAAAAATAAGACTCAAAGAGAGGAGCATCGAAAAGCGGCAAATTTGGAGACGACACGAGGAATTTGCTGAAAAAAAAGAAAACAAAAGTCTCAGAATTATGCAGAGCATATTTTCATAAAATGGAACATAGAAAATGGCCATTGAGAAGCCAAATGGAGAAGCAAAAATGGAAATATATTTTACTCCAAATGAAAAAGTCAATTAAGTTAAAAATATAAAAGTCTTATAAAAGTTAAGTCAAGCGAAACAAAAATGGTTAAAATCTATGGAAAAAGAGAGAGAAGGGTATTTTGATATAGAAAAAAAAAACACTCTTGTAATATGAAAATAATATCTTGAGTTTAGTTTAGCGATAAAAAAATGTGTATCCCCAGCTATATAATGAAATGGAAGAATTTAACAAGAAAAAATAATCGAATCAGCACAGGAGATATTGGATAAAGGAATAAAATACAAGAGAGATGAAATATAATTACCAGAACTATTCAAAACAGTGATGAAACTAAATCCCCGAGATACTCGTGAACCCAATCAAATCAAAATATGGAGGAAACATTAAAGAAAGGAAACAAGATCAAATTAATGAAAAAAAAAATATTAAGAAAAGGGTGCCAGCAACTATTTGCTTGGAAGCAGGAAATGAAATTCTTATCCATAATAGAAATGGAGTGATAAAAAGTGCAGAAAATTTCTATAAAACACTATACCATAGTTATATAAGGGATAACTTCAGCAATGGAGATAATGAATCACTTGGGACGGTACCAAACGTAACAAAGGGAGAAGTAAAAAGAGCAATAAAAGACATGACCAGACGCAAATAAGCTGAAGGTGGCCCAACAATTCATTATAAGATGGTTATCATTTCTAAGTAGTAGAACTTGCTGAGCTCTGCAAGAATGCTCTATACTTAAAACTTGGAAAAGCTTAATCATTTTACTAATTCATAAAACATGACACAAAACAGACCTGAAAAATTACCGCCCAAGAAAATTATTCTCCGTCATTTATGTAATATTTACAAAGATCATATTAGACCGAAAATAAAGACAGCTAAGCTTTAATTATACAAAAGAGCAAGCAGTCTTTAGAAGTAGGTATTCAACAACTTAGCATTACCTTTTAAATAACCAAATAATGGAAAAAAATGGTATGACAAACCACCATGTATCCCATCTGTAGAATTTGAGAAATCACCAATAAAAGCCCTTTATATACAATTATACATATATATATATATATATATATATATATATATATATATATATATATATATATATATATATATATATATATATATATATATATATATATATATATATATAATTGTATATATATACATATATATACATATACACATATATATAAATATATATATATATATATATATATATATATATATATATATATATATATATATATATATATATATATATATATATATTATTATTATTATTATTATTACTATCCAAGCTACAACCCTAGTTGGAAAAGCAAGATGCTATAAGCCCAGGGGCTCCAACAGGGAAAAATAGCCCAGTGAGGAAAGGAAATAAGGAAATAAATAAATGAAGAGAACAAATTAACAATAAATCATTCTAAAAACAGTAACGTCAAAACAGACATGTCATATATAAACTATTAACAACATCAAAAACAAATATGTCATAAAATAAACTATAAAAGACTCAAGTCCGCCTTGTCAACAAAAAAGCATTTGCTCCAACTTTGAACTTTTGAAGTTCTACTGATTCAACCACCCGATTAGGAAGATCATTCCACAACTTGGTAACAGCTGGAATAAAACTTCTAGAGTACTGCGTAGTATTGAGCCTCGTGATGGAGAAGGCCTGGCTATTAGAATTAACTGCCTGCCTAGTATTACGAACAGGATAGAATTGTCCAGGGAGATCTGAATGTAAAGGATGGTCAGAGTTATGAAAAATCTTATGCAACATGCATAATGAACTAATTGAACGACGGTGCCAAATATTAATATCTAGATCAGGAATAAGAAATTTAAAAGACCGTAAGTTTCTGTCCAACAAATTAAGATGAGAATCAGCAGCTGAAGACCAGACAGGAGAACAATACTCAAAACAAGGTAGAATGAAAGAATTAAAACACTTCTTCAGAATAGATTGATCACCAAAAATCTTGAAAGACTTTCTCAATAAGCCTATTTTTTGTGCAATTGAAGAAGACACAGACCTTATATGTTTCTCAAAAGTAAATTTACTGTCGAGAATCACACCTAAAATTTTGAAAAAGTCATACATATTTAAAGAAATATTATCAATACTGAGATCCGGATGTTGAGGAGCCACCGTCCTTGACCTACTTACAATCATGCTTTGAGTTTTGTTAGGATTCAACTTCATACCCCATAATTTGCACCATGCACTAATTCTAGCTAAATCTCTATTAAGGGATTCACCAACCCTAGATCTACATTCAGGGGATGGAATTGATGCAAAGAGAGTAGCATCATCTGCATATGCAACAAGCTTGTTTTCTAGGCCAAACCACATGTCATGTGTATATAGTATGAAAAGTAATGGGCCAAGAACACTACCCTGTGGAACACCGGATATCACATTCCTATAATCACTATGGTGCCCATCAACAACAACTCTTTGAGATCTATTACTTAAAAAATCAATAATAATGCTAAGAAACGACCCACCCACTCCCAACTGTTTCAGTTTGAAAACAAGGGCCTCATGATTAACACGGTCAAAGGCAGCACTAAAATCAAGGCCAATCATACGAACTTCCCGACCACAGTCAAGGGATTTCTGTACTGCATTGGAGATTGTAAGAAGGGCATCACATGCTCCAAGGCCTTTACGAAAACCAAATTGCAAACTAGGGAGTAGATGATTACCTTCAGCAAACCTATTAAGACGTTTTGCCAGAAGACGTTCAAAAACTTTAGATAATATGGGAGTTATGGAAATTGGGCGGTAATCAGTGGGACTTGAGCTACCACAAACACATTTACATAGAGGAGTAACATTACCAATTCTCCAACTAGTGCTAAAAGCTCCTCTTCTTGCTAACTTGCGCAAAATAACAGATAACTTTGGAGCTAAGAAATCTGCTGTCTTTATAAAAAACAAAGGAAAAATACCATTTGGGTCTACACCTCCATAACCATCAAGGTCCATCAACAGAGCTTTAATCTCACGAGAGCGAAAAGCTAAACTAGTTAGTTTAGCCTCAGGAAAACAGGAATGAGGAAGTACAAGTTTTTCATTACTCTGTTTACTGTCAAAAACATCAGCCAAAAGGGTTGCCTTTTCCTTTGGACAGTGAGTGACTGAGCCATCTGGTTTAAGTAAAGGAGGAACTGTTGCATCTACACCAAAGAGTGCAGATTTAAGGGTAGACCACCATTTATGTTCCTGAGTTGTACCAGAAAGTGTTTCTTTTATGGTTAAATTGTACTCCTTTTCAGTTGCGGCATAAACTCTCTGAGCAAAAGCTCGAAGCTGAGTATAGTTGTTCCAGGTCAAATCTGATCTGTTACCCTTCCAAAGATGATAGGCCTCATGTTTCTCCAAATAAGCACGTCTACAATCATCATTGAACCACGGTTTGTCCTTCACTCGGTACCTTAGCACACGAGAAGGGATACGCCTATCAATTATGTTGACTAGATTCTCATTCAAAGGGACAACAGGATCTACACTATTATATAATTGTGACCAATTCAAGCACAAAAGATCATGTAAAATCCCATTCCAGTCTGCTTGGGATTTCATATAAATTTTACAAGAATATGATATATCAGGGACAGGCTGGTCAGTCTTCACTAATAATGAAATCAAGGCAAGATCAGATGTCCCGACTGGAGAACCAACCTTACTAGTTATAACGCCAGGGGAGTCAGTGTATACGAGGTCCAAGCAATTACCAGACCTGTGAGTAGCTTCATTTATGATTTGCTCACAGCCTGATTCAGAGGCAAAGTCTAAAGCTCTTAAGCCATGGCGATCGGTAGGAGAGATAGAACTTAACCACTCCTTATGGTGAGCATTAAAATCACCAACAAAGACAAAAGAAGCCTTTCTATCATCTTCTTGTATCTTAGCCATAATGGTAAGAAGACAATCGAAGATAGAATCATCTATGTCTGGATTCCGGTAGATCGAACATAAATAAAAGTTGTTATGCCTGCCACAAACTTTTATTACCTGAATCTCATGACATCCACATTGATAGCAGGACTTATGAGAAGCAGGGTACTCGGTCCTAATATATATATATATATATATATATATATATATATATATATATATATATATAT
>NC_090736.1:114468876-114478876 GCF_036898095.1 Palaemon carinicauda
CTAATTTCTCTAATCTTTCCTCATTGTGATATCGGTTCATTCAAAATGCTTTTGAAATATATGATTATGAAATATTATCATTCGAATACATTCATGTATAAATAAGTAATTGTTTCATAATCTTAAGAACGCTTTATTAGCACAACGATCATAAAGAAGTAAGGTAATGTAAGAAGGGTAAATATATTTAAGATAAAATCACAACCTCAAAGCCTGATTAAACTTAGTGATGCAGATTTTTAAGCAATAAATAACTAAATAAATTTTTATCATCATCGAGAAAAAGGAATGTTAGAATGGGAAATCTTTATCATCTCCGAAGGTCACATTCTTGTGATGAATGAACTCGATCAGTTTTCATAAATGAGGATAGTCCTACTCTTCTTATCTCCATTATATAATTTTTCTTATTAGTGTTACAAGGCAGGAATCAGCAATATTTAGTATTACTACCCAAGCTGCAACCACCATACTTGGAAAAGTAGGAAGCATTAAGGCCCAAGGGCTCCAACAGGGATCGTTGTCTAATAAGGAAAAGAGATGAGAGGAATAGAAAAACAAACTTTTTTATAATTAATGCATAAAGCTATGAATTGTTTTGAAGTCAGTATCAAATGTAAGATAGATCTTTAACATATGAACTATAAGATGAGACTTCTGTGAACCTCTTTAACAGATAAACATTCATATATAATCTAAACTTTCAAAGTTCACGTGATGCAATCGTTCCACAATCTGTTACAGCTGGAATGGAACATCTAGAGTACCATGTAAAATGGTATCCTCCTGAACGAAAGAGCATGGCTGTTATGAGAGAAAAATACTATGAGCAGGCACTCTAGAAACACAATAAGGAGGGGGAAGGGGTGTTACTGTGAGAAATAAAGATATAATAATATTCTAATTGCAAAATACAGTATTTCATATTTAAAAAGAAATGAAGAAAATAAATGACATAAAAACCATTAAAATATTATTTTGCTAACTTTCTGAGAAAAAATATTCTCCATAAAGCTTCAGAATTTTTACCTTGAAGTCCTCACACCAGATGGTGAAAGATTCAAAAGTATAAAACCATCTGCGTCATACCGATGTCTCACAGGAGATTTGTTCTCTCACATCTTCAATTTAACTCTCGGTTTTCCACTTGAAACTTTCTCACCAGGAAATGTATTAATCCATATTTTCATGAAATATGTTTTAGAATATCTTAAAACTGGAGAAAAAATGAGATCACTTCTCCCAAAATATTTCAAATATATTATGGAGCGATTTCGATGGGAATAAGAAGTATATTAATATTTGGTTAAAGTAAAATATGAATAATGTCAAGTTGGTTATACAAATGATTTTTTTTATAGTAATTGGTTATATATGCATTACGAAGAGAATAATTACTTCTATGTAAAAGGTTTTACATATTGAAAAATTACTCTCTCTCTCTCTCTCTCTCTCTCTCTCTCTCTCTCTCTCTCTCTCTCTCTCTCTCTCTCTCTCTCTCTCTCTCTGTATATATATAAATATATATATATATATATATATATATATATATATATATATATATATATATATATATATATATATATATATATATATATATATATATATATATATATATATATATGTGTGTGTGTGTGTGTGTGTGTGTGTGTGTGTGAGTGAGTGTGTGTGTGTGAGTGAGTGTGTGTGTGTATTGAGAGAGATAGAAACAGAGAATATATATATATATATATATATATATATATATATATATATATATATATATATATATATATATATATATATATATATATATATATATATATGTATATATATATGTATATATATATATATATATATATATATATATATATATATATATATATATATATATATATATATATATATATATATATATTTTTGGGCTCAAGCCATGTCGTCCTGATGGAAGTTCCTATAGGGTAGCTTCCTAGGGTATATTACAACTACGGCGATATTCCCAGAGAATTTACCTTAAGGTACCAGAATTCTAACTCCTGGAGCGAGTATCCCTCGTGAAAGGGATATCGCGACATATCAGAGGACGTATTCTAGACACGTCACATGGCAATCTACGACCTGAACAGAGATTCGTCTCGTAGGAGGGAGATTGACGAGATACGAATTCGGGAAAGAAAAAGGGGAGCCGCTCCCAAGGCTTCCCTATCCCCCGATTCGTATGCGTGCCTGGCGCCAATCCTGGCGCCATCTGTATTCCTTTTTGCGTAGCTTAACAACTCGGTGTTTTTTCCTATTTTTCTCGCAAATCTTGGATTTATTCAGCTTTTCATGGCTTCTTCGTCTTCGTTGACCTCGGATAAGTTGAGTATAGTGTCTGTTATGTATTAAATGTAGGCTCTTGGTAAAATTTTGAGTGATTAATAGGATTAATCTTTGATACAAGAGCCGTAGCCTACCAGAGGTGTCCTGGACACTGTCACTCGCTAGGTATAAATTAGTTAGTCAGAGTGACATTCCTGGTTGTTTTGCTTAATAAATTTTAGCTATTTAGCTTTACATAGGATTTCCTTTCGTGCTTAGTATTATTTGGCGAAGTATTCGCCATTCTGGCCTACGCTAGGCCATGTAGCCTAGTCGTTTGGTCCTAGTACTTAATGCATGATTTTGGTTTTTCCAAGTGTAATTAAAATTTTATTGAAGCTTTAGGCTATATTTTATACATTTTAGACTGTGTGGAATATTTCCAAGATTGTATACGTGAGAGTTTCGGTGAATTAGGTAATCGATTCTCTTGGTGCCTAGGCTAATTGCTTATGGAGCCTTAGTATACTTTATTATACTCCCCGGTTGCTTTCTTTTCTTCGGAGAAGGTATGCAATCCCTTTCCCTCTGTTTAAGCCTTGGGCTTATCCCTAAGTGGTTTTTTCCGAATTTATTTTCGATAAAACTATACTAGGGTGTTACTGTACCTTCCTGTTCCAGCAAAGTCTGGTTCAAAGAGGGACAGAACAACAGAGTTTTTAGTCTGAGTCCGTGTTGTCTGGCTTGGAGCAGAGTCTCCCTCGCTGACCTAACACTTACAAAGGGAGCTTAGCTCCCTTAGGTCACTATCGAAGGTTTCTGTAAGTTATGATTCCTTCTTGTGTGATCGACCAGACTAAGTCCTGTTGCTGTTCTCGGGGAGGATAAAATCTTCCCTTGGGAGTAGCAACGCCTTCCTTGCTTTGGTGCTCTGGAAGCTGGCAGGTATTATACTACTGTGCTGGCCCTTTCCCTTAGATCTCCCTTAGGCTAAGACAAAGTTCTTGGCTGCGGGTGATCTGTCACTAAAGCAAGGTTGGCAGGACCCTCTTGTCCCTTCCCCTCTATCTCCCTAATGGCCTAGCCATTACTGTACTGTACCTTGCCGGCCGGCAGAGCTGGCCGGCAGGGGTATTACTGTACTGTATGTCATTCTACTTCTGGACCTAGTATAGGTTGGGATGTGGAATTGACTAAGCCCATTGCCGGCCGGCAGAGATGCTGGACGGCAAGGGTCTTATGTTTTCGAGTGCTGCCCGGACCCCTCTTGGTCCCTCATCCATGCCTGCCGGCAGAGCCGGACGGCATTGGTTAAGGAAGCCTGAATTAAGTTTCTCCCCTTCCTTATATGCACTCTTTCGGTTGCCGGGCTTGGGGGGTTGTGTACACTCTTATCCCGGCATCCATTCTATTTTCTTTTAGTGCTGTACCTGTCCCGGCTGCCGGCCTATGAGGCCGGCAGCCGGGCAGGTGTAGTCTTCTGGTTCTTTTGCTGCCGGCTGGCATCGGTCTTGTACCTTATGTCAGTCCTTGTCTGCCGGTCACCATGAGTGTGGCCGGCAGCTGGGTACTACCTTGTGTAGTTGCTGGCCGGCAATCATTGCCGGCCAACACTGGCTGTTGCTGGCATTTGAACCAGAGGGCTTCCGCCCTATAGCTGTTAATTAGTATACTTTAAAGCTAGTTGTGGTGTGTGCCGGCCGGCAAAGGCAGGCCGGCACACATCCTCCTATACTGTACTAGTATTCTTCTGTATAGCATATACAGTAAGAAGAAAACTATAGTAAAAGTTTAGGTACAGCACTGTATCTTCTAACACTATTGTGTTTTCTTGCACAGCCCTTTGCTGTTGCCCTCAGACAGGAAGCAGAGTTCTTCCCCGTCTATTATCCAGGATTTTAAAATCATTGCCTAGGTGTGAGCTCCACCTGTTTCCTCTGGAAACCTTGCATTGGTTACTCTAGTAGAGATAAACCATTTTGATTTTATTATCTGGAAGGCTGCAACAATGGGTTGTGAGGGAAACACAAGTGTGTGTCTTTCCTTTATGAATTGTTATGCTATACTATGCATATCCAGTGATACATAGTTCACTTGATACTCATGGAGATTTCTTCTCATTACAGGAAGACCCTCCGAAGTGCGGAAATGTTTTCTGCAATGTTCGCAGCAAGAACCTCTGCGGACATGAGTGTTGTAGGAGACACGCAGCATGCGCTGTCTCCAAGGATGATCTCCAGTATTGGGACCCTCAGGTATGTACTGTATGCACTAACCTGATTACTGAGGCTTTTGATTCCCCTAGAACGGCGGAATCAAGGGATATAGCTAGGGAAAAGCTTCGTACTTGGGTGAGGGGCTTCAAGAAGAACACCTCTGGCCCTTATCTTCCAAGTGAGAAGATGAGGGCGTATCTTTTTCCCCAGGCATCAGCTGAGGCAGTGATTCCCCAGCCTCAAGAGGAGATCCCTCAAGATCAAGTCCAGGTGGACGAGGAAGTCGCAGATGCGATGCAAGACATCCAGTTGTGTGACAGGATGTCTGACCTGGACGAACGTTTGGAAGAAGACCTCCTGGCAGAAGGTCAGGATCAAGTTCAAACCCCGGATGTCGTAGAGGATTAGGTCGACGAGGTGTCGGCTACTCCGGTTCAGATGCCGGAGCCTATCCCCTCAACATCGGCTGGTCTCCCAGTAGAACTGGGACAGGCCCTCTCTTCGATTGTTGGAATGATCCAACAAATGCAGAAGGAGAATCAGGAGAAGGCGGCTGCAATGGAACTGCGTATGCAGTCCCTGGCAGAATCACATGGGCCCCGGAAAAGGCTCAATGTGAAAGACCTTCCCATATGCTCAGATGCTAACCCATGGAGGTATGCTGAGCACATGCCGATGACGACTGGAAAGATCGTCATCCCGGATAAGCTGGGTTCAGTTCCCCTAGAGGAGGTAGAATTCTGGCCCAGCAAGGCATCATATCCGGACTGCTATGGCCGGCTGAGAAAAGAACCAGCTTCAAGGGAGGAGACAGAGCCGAAGGAGGTCATTATTATGGACCACGCTAAGGCTCAAGCCCTACTTTCATCCTCGATGAAAGAGAGGGGCTTCTCGAATTCGAAGGTAGCTGCACTGAGCAAGAAGCTCCCTTCGTTTTTGTCCTCTCCTGATTGAGCCTTCCCCTTTTTACAGAAAGGGTTTGCGGCTGTCCTAAAGGCAGTCGAGGCCGGCAAGCCTTGCCCCTCCCTGGAGGAGTGTAAACCCTTGTCGCTGGCTCTACCTATGGACCACAAAGACTGGAAGGATGTCCATCTGACATTCTCAGTGGGAAAGTTGGAGGCTGATATTGCCGGACGGCAATTCGGCGAGGACCTCCCCAAGCTGTCCGAATCTCTTTTACGAAGAGAGTTCGAGACAAAAGAAAGACTGGCTGCCTCAATGTCTCATCAGACTACTCTCGAGACGATGGCAAGTGACCCCAAGGTCCATGAAATGTTCATGGTAGTGGCTAAGTCTCACCTAGCCACAGTGACGAAGGACCTTTATAGCTTCGTCAAGGCAAGGAGAGCTTGCAGGGAGTTCGTGTTCACCGGGGCTTCGGTGAGACACGAGCCAAGGAAGTTAATCTCCTCCAACATTTGGGGAAAAGACCTTTTCCCTACCGATGTGGTCAAAGAGGTTGTTGATAAGGCCGCCGTGGAGAATAGAAACCTTCTCCAGAAGTGGGGCCTGGCTATCAAAAGAAAATCTTCCCCGGATGAGGGTCCTCAACCAAAGAGGAAGAATATGAAGACTAGGCTACCATTTCGGCCAGCCAAGCCTTATAGACAGCAACAGCAACTGCAATTGCCTTTGCCTCCAGTGCCCCAGATGGTGGCACAAACCCCGACTGCCTTTCAGTGGGTACCCCAGGCTGTGCCAGGTCAGTCAACCACATTCGCCCCAACGTTCGAAGGACAGTCTTCTTCCTTTCGTGCAAAACCTAGAGGAGCCGCCAGAGGCTCGTCTAGGCGCCCCTCAAGGGGAAGGGGATTCAGAGGTGGCGTGGTCAGGGAGGCAAGACCTCAGGACGGCAGTCCAAGTGAAATGATACCGGTAGGAGGGAGACTGATGAAATTTTGGGATCGCTGGACCTTCGATCCCTGGGCCCAAAGCCTACTCAAGAATGGACTGGGTTGGAGCTGGTACAGCACTCCACCCCCATGCCTTCGGTTTTTCCAGCACTCCACCCCCATTTTGGAGGAGTACGTTCAAGAACTGTTGGAGAAAAATGTGATCCGAAAGGTGAAGTCCATCAAATTCCAAGGGAGGCTGTTTTGTGTTCCCAAGAAAGACTCGGAAAAGCTCAGAGTCATTCTGGACTTGTCACCACTCAACAAGTTCATAGTGAATTGCAAATTCAAGATGCTAACACTGCAACACATAAGGACCTTACTGCCCAAGAGGGCATACTCAGTCTCTATAGACTTGTCAGACGCCTATTGGCACATTCCAATCAGCCGTCGACTCTCCCCCTACCTAGGGTTCAGGCTACAACGGAATCTGTACGCCTTCAGAGCCATGCCATTCGGGCTAAACATAGCCCCAAGGATTTTCACGAAGCTTGCGAGCGCAGCTCTCAAACAATTACGCCTAAAGGGAATTCAGGTAGTAGCCTACCTGGACGACTGGCTGGTGTGGGCAGCATCCGAGACCGAATGCTTGCAAGCTTCCAGTCAGGTGATCCAGTTCCTAGAGTACCTAGGCTTCAAGATCAACAAGAAAAAGTCTCGACTTTCTCCATCCCAAAAGTTCCAGTGGCTGGGAATCCACTGGGACCTTTTGTCACACAGTTTCTCCATCCCAATGAAGAAAAGGAAGGAGATAGCGGGCTCTGTCAAGAGACTTCTAGATTCCGAAAGGATATCAAGACGCGAACAGGAAAGGGTACTAGGCTCTCTCCAGTTTGCTTCAGTGACAGACCCAGTGCTAAGAGCACAGCTAAAGAATGCAACCGGAGTTTGGAGAAGGTATGCATTAAACGCGCGAAGAGACCTGAGAAGACCAGTGCCGCCTCGGCTACGTACTCTTCTCAGACCTTGGTCCCAAGCCAGACATCTAAAGAAGTCGGTTCTTCTTCAGCCACCTCCCCCGTCGATGACGATTCACTCAGACGCCTCAAAGGAGGGATGGGGAGGTCACTCTCATCGGAAAAAAGTCCAGGGGACTTGGTCCAAGCTATTCAGGACCTTTCATATAAACTTTCTAGAAGCTATGGCAGTGCTCCTTACCTTAAAGAAAGTCTCCCCGCGTCACTCGATCCACATAAGATTGGTGACAGACAGCGAGGTGGTTGTGAGATGCTTGAATCGACAAGGGTCGAGGTCACCACCTCTCAACCAAGTGATGTTAGCCATTTTCCGATTAGCGGAAAAGAAGAAGTAGTACCTGTCGGCAGTTCACCTTCAAGGAGTCCGCAATGTGACAGCGGACGCTCTATCCAGGTTCACACCGATAGAGACGGAATGGTCCTTAGACGCAGGATCATTTTCCTTCATTCTGAATCAAGTCCCAGAACTGCAAATAGACCTCTTTGCGACGAAAGACAACAAGAAGTTGCCTCTGTACGTGTCCCCGTACGAGGACCCCTTAGCGGAAGCAGTGGACGCAATGTCCCTCGACTGGAACAGATGGTCCAGGATTTATCTGTTCCCTCCTCACAGCCTTCTGTTGAGGGTCCTCAACAAACTGAGATCCTTCAGGAGGGGGTAGCGGCAATAGTGGCCCACAAGTGGGCGAACAGTATGTGGTTCCCCTTGGCGTTGGAACTACAGATGAAGTTCGTGCCGCTACCACATCCAGTTCTGACCCAGCGAGTCCAGAAGTCGACTGTCTGCGCTTCATTACAGAAAACCCAGACCCTGCAGCTCATGATTTTCTCTCCCTAGCGTTGAGAAAGCGCTTCGGGATTTCGAAAACCTGCATAGACTTCCTAGAGGAATACGAGTGCAAATCGACTAGAAGGCAATATGAGTCATCTTGGAGAAAATGGGTGGCCTTTGTAAAGGCAAAGAATCCGCAGGAGATCTCAACAGATTTCTGCTTATCTTTCTTCATCCACCTCCATGGCCAAGGATTGGCAGCTAACACGATTTCAGTGTGTAAATCGGCTTTGATGAGACCCATTTTATTTGCCTTCCAGATCGACCTAGGTAACGAGATCTTTAATAAAGTTCCGAAAGCCTGCGCTAGGCTCAGACCTTCAGCACCTCCAAAGCCCATCTCATGGTCTTTAGACAAAGTTCTTCATTTCGCCTCCTTGTTGAGCAATGAAGAATGTGCGTTAAAGGATTTGACGCAAAAAGTTATTTTCCTATTTGCACTCGCGTCCGGGGCCAGGGTTAGTGAGATCGTAGCCCTCTCGAGAGAGGCAGGTCGTGTTCAGTTCCTGGATGGGGGGGAGCTGAACCTGTTTCCGGATCCTACGTTTCTCGCCAAGAATGAGTTACCCACCAACAGGTGGGGTCCCTGGAGAATCTGCCCTCTGAAAGAAGATGCATCTCTATGTCCAGTAGAATGCCTAAAGGTCTATCTTCGTAGAACTTCAGACTTCAAGGGTAGTCAACTATTCAGGGGAGAAACATCAGGCTCAAATTTATCTCTGAATCAACTCAGAGCGAAAATGACATATTTTATTCGCAGAGCGGATCCTGACAGTACACCCGCAGGTCACGATCCGAGGAAAGTTGCCTCATCCCTAAATTTCTTTAATTGTATGGATTTTGAACATATCCGTTCATACACGGGCTGGAAGTCTTCCAGGGTGTACTTTCGCCACTATGCGAAGCAAGTAGAGGAACTTAAGAGATCTGTGGTAGCAGTGGGTCGTGTAGTTAACCCTACTGTTTAACTCTGCGAGGAACGATTAAGTCCAGGGTGAGTGTGTAGGTACATACTGTACTACAAACTAAATAAGGGCACCAAGTGCCCATATAGACTGTTCCTTCTTTCAAAGGTGAACCTTGCATAAGTTCAGACATGTGTGCCAAGCGTTTCTAACGCTAATGTGATTGATTTGTAATATAGATTTTTTATGACTTGATACCTTGGTATCTTATTAAAGTGGTGTTTAATGGTTTTTCTTTCAGATAAACCAGTTCTGTTTACTATCATACTTATGCTTAAAGGTTTGGGTTACCCTCTTTTATATAAATATATATATTTATTGTTAACCTGTCTGTTTATTATCTGTCAATAAACTTGTTCTTGAGAACCTTGCGTCTCTTTCACCTGTGTCAATTTATTGGTATAATTGAGCATTTTAATTCTATGTATCTTATCTGGGATAATTCTGATAGAATTGTTCTGTTTTGCAAGCTATGTTGCATTGGTTTATGTAAGTCCCCTAATGGGAGGACTCCGTCCCATAAAGGGACGAGGGCGGTTTTATTAGTTTCTTCCTATGCGGATATAAACCTTTGTCCAATACAAGTATTGTGCGGATTACTGGTCAATATATTGACGCAGTGGTTCTATACAAACTATGCTTTACTTAAT
This sequence comes from Palaemon carinicauda, assembly GCF_036898095.1. Lineage (NCBI taxonomy): Eukaryota > Metazoa > Arthropoda > Malacostraca > Decapoda > Palaemonidae > Palaemon > Palaemon carinicauda. The sequence goes on from NC_090736.1 coordinate 114,478,689, forward strand.
ATAGGACGAGACCACTATATTAGCTTGCCTGGTATTCATACAGAGATATATGTACTCTTCGAGACTTTCCAGAGTCTAGTAGGACTCTTCCCTGTAGGGGGCAGGAAGCTCTAACATAGTTTATAGTTAGTTGAAAAGATGTATAACGGTAACATCTTAGGTCTCTAGGTCTAGTCGACCGGGAATAA
>NC_090736.1:114480936-114548436 GCF_036898095.1 Palaemon carinicauda
GAAATTTTAATGAACTCAGGAAATGTGGTTTCCTATAATCATGTGTACAGATTGAACACGTATGTTTTTAGTCGCATTTTTCTCCTCTAAAGAACGCGCGTTTTGAGAACTTTCTTATGATTTAGCATTATGTACACTGAATACACATAATTTTTCCTCATTTAGATTCAGAGGTCAATTCTCTCGACTTTTACCAAAATATTCAAAACGTACACTGTTGGATGTATAAATGTTTTATAGGCTATTAAAACGTCGCATCATAATATGCTGGTTAACTTTATCAAATAATTATGATTACTGCTTCAATTGCAAATCGAGAAGGCTGCTTTAAGAATATAATTTAATTTTCCTTTTTATTTTCTTTGACAAATCAATTTCTGATAGAGTGAATGCCTATTAAGTATTTAAGTATTGTTTTAGAATTGAAGCGTTTTCTAAAAATTACAGAAAATACGTGAAGTGATTCCTATTCACCTGACAAAATCAGTTTCTGAAAGAGAGCCCATTTAACTAAGAAAAAAAAATGGATGAGAGTCTCATTGCAAATGATATATCTTTCCTCATGAACGTCACATCCTCTCCAAGAATCTTTCAAATTTTACTCAAAACAAGATTTTCTCTTCATTCGATTTATAAGACGTCAAAATTAAACAACTAATGGTGAGAAGCTCCTCCAAAAGAAGGACACTCCAAAATCAATCCATTATTCTATAGTCTTGGGTATGCCATAGACTCTGTACTTTGGTCTTTTACTGTATTAGGGAACAATTCTCATGCTTTGTGTTACTATCGGGCAAATTATGCTTCCATCTGTTATTCTTGTTTTATCTTTTTTTTTTTTTTTTATTTCTTTACAGTTTATTATGAAAGGTTTTTACTAAGCTACTCCTCCTGAAATATTTTCTTTTATTTGTTCAATGCGCTATTTTTCCCCTGCTGCAGCCCTTGGGATAATTGCTTCTTTCTTTTAAACTAGGGTTGTGGCTTAGCTTGTAATAATAATAATAATAATAATAATAATAATAATAATAATAATAATAATAATAATAATAATAATAATAATCATTATTATTATTATTATTATTATTATTATTATTATTATTATTATTATTATTATTATTATTATTATTATTATTATTATTATTATTATTATTATTATTATTATTATTATTATTATTATTATTATTATGTGTATCGTAAATAACATCCACACATCCTCAATTTCCACTTTCAAGAGCAGCCTTGGGCATTAGCAGCATGATTGTAACACGCCCACACAGGAAATCACGTCATCGGCTTTGGTAATAATCCTATTATTATAAAACACGAATTAATTTCCCAGACACTCCCTTAGGAATCTAATGAAACGATCAATAAAAGAAAAGCGTTCCCACAAGTCTCATTATAGATTTCAGTTTAATGAATTACAAAAATGCATCCCTCAATTTTTTTTCATGTAGTTTTTTTTTATTGGTTATTGTATATTAATCCTGTATGAATGTGCATAAGAATTTCCATGATAATTTACTTTCATTTTATATCTAAATATTTCGATATTTTTAGGTTTTGAGATATATTTCCTATTGGTGCTTTTCATAAGTTGTTTTCCCTCTTTGCTTTAAATAGTAAGATTCTATTGTTTGACTGAGATTTCTGAAATAAACTGTAAGTTTACTCATGCATGTCTTTAGTCAATCTTTTTCTATATTATTATTATTATTATTATTATTATTATTATTATTATTATTATTATTATTATTATTATTATTATTATTATATTATTATTATTATTATCATTTTCTTTTTTTTAGGTAGTCCCAGTCAACAGGGACCAGTTTGCATCCAACACCCTTAGGAGTCTATCACCTTCCTCATTATATGTGCTGCTTCATGTAGAATGCTCTTTTCCACTAGTCCTTTGGCTATATTGGCTCCTACCTTATCGAGGTTCCTTTTCTATAACCTATGATTACTGGCATCATCTTCACCTGCATATTCCATAGCCTTCTTAGTTCAACTCATGAGTTTTGCTACTTTCTAACTTTTTCCCCCGTTATCTCCCCTTTATGAGCCTCAAAGTACTGCAAATTCTATGAGTGACACTTTTTTTTTTTTTTTTTTTTTTTTTTTTGACAACCAGAGTTATGTCTGGTCGATGTGTATATATCACCCCGTTCGTCTGATATTGCAGTCACAAAGTATTTTCCCCTGTTAATTTTCTACAACCACTTGATTATTATGTTCGTACCATTTGTTCCTGCATTGTGTTACATATTTTCTACAGAGACTGAAATGGAGATATTTGACCAGTGTATCATATAGTTTTATTGATTTTGGGCAATGGTTGAGCATTCACTGGAGAGCCGGCTGATGGTTTCTTCTTTTGCCATACGATTCCTTTTCTCCCGTCTATTGCTCGTTTCATATATTTTGTTCCTAAGTCTTGAAATTATACTGCCATTATTATCCCTTTTGTTTCCTTTTAAAGTTCTCCCCTTTCTAGCCAATGCCATGTTTCCCTACTAGCTAATTCTTCACTTTACCCCAGGACCTGTCTCAGCATTGGTTTTCTTTTCCTATTGTCTTTTTTATCTAATTCTAATATTCTCTCCTAATACACTTATGGGTTTTTTTCCTTGCTTTATTAGGTTTTTTTTTCGTGCACTCTTTTGCCATTGTATTTTACTGGTTTTCATGTACTGTCCAAGTGCTCTGCTTTCGATGTTGACACAATGTTTTACACTTCATATTATGTAGAAACGGCAAATATTTCTTCTTGGGTGCATATCTTTTGTGGAATATTCGTTATCATTTTAGTTTGTCTGCCTATGTTGCATATTTCTCGCTTTTCCCTTTCCATTATTATTATTATTATTATTATTATTATTATTATTATTATTATTATTATTATTATTATTATTATTATTATTATTGTTGTTGTTGTTGAAAATAATGGCTGCCTCAGTTGCCTTCATCTTATATTCTGCCTTCTCGATGGCTCTAATTATCTTCTTTTCAGGAATACTGCATACAGCCAGTAACTAAGCAAAATTCATCCTTCATGGTGGGTATTCAAATTCAGGAGAAATCGACGAGTCAATGTTTTAATGGAAAATCTACAAATCAGGTAACATTTACAATTCTGGTAAAAGAATACAGAGAACAAGCTACACGTTTCGGGAGTGCTGTCTCCCTTCCTCAGGCTTGAGTGTTGGAAAATCCGGCTCAGGCAGAGAGGCAGCAAATTTCCAATGGCTACCTCAGACGTTGTGGGCGGAGTGAATAGAATGGCTGATTCTCATTGGCTAAGCCGCTTGCAGAGAGCGGCTGTAGAACAGTCAGACTGCCTTCACGCTCACTCATGGGTGTTGAGTCACCATCTTGTTCTCTGTGAGCTGGACTCTGATTGGTGGAAGCGCTCGCCAAGAGGGTACGTAGGCTAGGCAGACTATCCTGTTGCTGATCAAAGCTGTCGGTGTTGGTTATGTGTTGATCTGTTGGGTTGTCCTGGTTTGAGGTGTTATGGTTGGTTGGGTTACTTTTCTGTGTGTTGTTCCTTCGACAGGAGGGGAAGAGGAACATTTCCTGGGTAGTGTTAAGAGTCGGCTTTTCTCTCTGTATAAAAAGAGCTTCAAGTATGCGAAGTCTCCTGCTATCTGGAGCATGGCCTATGATCCCAGAGTTTTTTTATTATTTCCTCACGTTTGATGTTGTTGTTGTGGACATGGAGGGTATGAGCTTTTAGTGCACCTTGTTGGAGATGACAAGACAGTCTTTGACAGACGCATTGTGGTCATTCCTATGTACCGTCCAGAGCATCCTGGAACAGGGCATAATTAGGAATAAACTACGTTGGTCTGTCTGAGAATATACTGAGTCAGCGGGGCTGAGTTGTTTCTCATGATGAGAGACCTCGTTTTGTTGGTTTGATGAAAAATAGTCAACTTGACCTCTGTGTTTTCATCCACAGGGGAGACGAGACTCTTTATCATGTCTCTCATGGCCCTTTCATCCAATTTTGTAATTCTGATACCTGAACCTTTTATAGTAAAGGTTGATGGTAGTTGTGGTGTTCACGGTCGGTTGTTCACCCTGGTACCAGGTGTCCATGGCTAGCTTGATTTCACGGCTAACTTGTTTGTTAGAGTAGACATTGCTCACCAGGATCTTGGCGAGCGCTCCCACCAATCAGAGCCTAGCTCCTAGAGAACAAGATGGTGAGTCAACAGTCAGGAGTGAGTGGGAAAGCACTCTGACTGTTCTACAGCCGCTCTCGGTGAGCGGCTTAGCTAATAAGGATCAGCCATTCTAGTCACTCCACCCACGTTGCCCGAGGTAGCCAATGAAGATTCACTGCCTCCCTGCCTAAGCCGGATTTGCCGCATATAAGGATGTTCCTCTCATCGTTTCCAACACTCAAGCCTGAGGTAGGGATACAGCACTCCCAAAACGTGTAGCTTGTTCTCTGAATTCTTTTACCCGAATTGTAAATGTTACCTGATTTTTTAAATTTTACATTAAAACCTTGACTCGCCAATTATTCCTCAATTTCACTACCCACATTAAAGGATGAATTTTGCTCAGTTACTGGCTGTATGCATTAATCCTGAAAACAAGATATTTATAGCCCTCGAGAAGACGGAGTATAAGATCAATTCAACAACACTTGACTAAAAGAGGATCTGCTCACAAAATATTATTATTATTATTATTATTATTATTATTATTATTATTATTATTATTATTATTATTATTATTATTATTATTATTATTATTACAAGCTAAGCTACAGGCCTAGTTGGAAATGCACAAAGCTATAAGCCCGAGTGCTCGAATATTTTGTCATTTTTTATATGTACACAAACACATGTACATATATATATATATATATATATATATATATATATATATATATATATATATATATATATATATATATATATATATATATATATATATATATATATATATATATATATCAAAAATATCTTTATTTTGTAGATTTTGACATAATTTTTGTCATATTAAGCCTATCTGCATTTATTATTGTGTAGAATTGATAAAATTGACAAAAATCTTCATAATTACATAATTAGGGCGATGTACTTTCAAGAAATGCCCAACTAATTCTAAAATCTAATTAATCAACGAACATAAATATACCTTGTCACCCGCAGGAGACGATGACCACCCACTCAGAGAAGCAACCCACAGACCAGAAAACAGATCAATGGGTCACCGGCAACTGAACAGGAAAACCCTCACTCAAACTCGGTTTTGTTTTAAAAATATATAAAGACTTCAAGATTCAAAGTTGGCTGACACTACTATCACTGTCTGTAATTTTGACACTTTCCTTGGAAATGTGCTAACAAGAATTAAATGAATAGTCATAAATAGCCGAAATTTGCGTATTATTTAAAGGCATATTTTTTCGTACTAATATCACCATGTGCTCCGAAATCCTACGCTTGAGCTGTCTAGATGTGCTTCCAGTGTAGCATTCATTACAAAGTGCACATTGAAAGGTGTATATGACACCGAAATACAAGGGAGTATGTAAACTACCCTTATATTTAAAAAAAAAAATGAGCCAGCTGAGAGTTTGTTAGTAAAATTCTTTTTCCAATCTATATGAAAATAACACTTTTCACAACACTCATAACCTCTGTTCTTGGTGTCTCAAAAACATAATCATAGTACGGATAGGAGACATAATTTTTTTTTCTTTTTACTGACTGTTTGAATTACTAAATTTTGACTAAATTTTACATAAAAACTTTTTGACTCGATTTTAATAGAAGTTCAGAGGGAACCCATTGTTAATAGAAAAAACCTTTAGAATATATTTTTCCTCGTGAAACTCACATAAGTTGAAAATATATGGTAACATCTACATAACTGTTTTTATTGAATCAATTTTGTAGACTTTCGATTTCGAAATAAAAAAAAAAAAATGAGTGTTTAGTCCTGTATACTTTTTTTTCTTCCTTTTGTAAATTTTATATTACGCATCTTTGTATTCAAATAATCTAAAAAATGGGTTATAGGGTCTAAATCTCTTAAAAGTAAAAAGCTTATCATCTACATATCAACGGTACAAAAAAAGGCTTAAATTCCACAGGACAATCACTCAGCTATCTTCCTCCACAATAACGTGGAAAAGTATTTGCCAAGGTTAGTCCACACGGTGATCCCATTGCTACTTTATCTACCTGCTCATATAACTTGTCATTAAACATGAATGTGGATGTAGTGTTAGCTAGTTCTGATAGTTTATTTATTTGTTTGTTTCATTGAAACCTTCACAAAATGTCCTCTGAGATAGGGAAAAGTTGTTCAATAATTATTCGCATCGTTTCCCTTATTGGAGTGTTTGTGAATAAACTTTCTATGCCGAAGCTGCATATAACATTGTTATTTGCATCCTTGACAGAATTGATCAACTCCACAAATTCATGAGTATTTTTCAGAGTATATTCAGTTAATGTAAGAGGAGCGAGCTTAGTTACAAGACGTTTGGGCAGGTCATAGGAGCAGGTATTAATAGCTGAGAGAATTGGTCTCAAAAGAATACCTCTTTTGTGAATCTTTGGGGCACCATACCTAATACCAGGTTGTGTTCCTGTTGTCATCATTGCTAAAAATGTTTCGTCTGACAAGATTTCTTCCACTTACGAAATCTGTAGTTAATTTTATTTTCCCTTTTTAAAGTATGAATTAAAGGGTCCTTTAACACCAGCTCTCTGAACCTGGTCCTATCATTTAAAATATCTTCCATTGTCCTTACAAAATCCGCATTATCAAGCATTACAACTCCATGACCTTTATCTGGTTTACTTATAATCATATTTGAGTGTCTATCTACGTTTCTCAAGATTTCAATATCTTTTCAAAAATGTGAAGAAAAACACTTTTTTTGATGATGGAAATTATGGAATGATTTGTATGCAATGCCTTATATGGCTCATTCAAAGTCACATCCCATGTGGAACCTCCTTCTCAAGGCATATATAAAAATTTTCAAATGCTAAGAACTATCTATAAAAGTTTATACGAAAATGGGGCAGTTTGAAGTTCAATCAATATAATGATAGTCCTTCTTCCTTAGGTGATATTTTTGGACTCTAGTGATTGAAAATAACTTTATTAGGGCCAAGTGAATCGAGAGAGTTAGTTATCCCTAAAAATTTTAGTTTCTTTTCTTAGGTACTTTCAGTCTTAGTATTAACTTTGCATACATTTTTGGTGATATATGATATGAAATGATAGTATTCTAGAAAACTAACAGTAGTGTTTAACTCAGTATCTAGTCTGATTTTTTTTCCTAAATTCTTTATGGTTTTAAATTTATGAATGATTTCTATGATCAGGAGTTTGAATTGCCATTTCCATAAAGTTTAGAAATATGTGAATTACGTTTAAACAACTTAAAAAATATATAAATTTGGGTAGGATTTACATGGATTTAAGAAAATTAAATCTGCTTCATTCTTCCTTAATTTAATTATTTTTTTCGTGAATAGTTGTAGCCCTTGACGGCCATATCTTCTTAAAATTATTGATGGTAGTTTGGTTCGTCTCGGGAATTGCAATTAAAGTAAAAATAAAACAGCCAATGCTACTGTCATCTTCAACCTATCCGCAATTTTTGCTATGTAAAATCAATGACATTCATTAAATTCATCATAGGTACATAATTAAGAATATATACCTCCAAGAACTGCCCAACTAGCTCTAAAATCAAACCAATCAAAGAACATAAAACCATATAAAAGCCTTATAAAACATATAACTATGTAACTACAGTATATAAAAGACCCAAAAACTAATATACCTAGTCACCCGCAGCAGACGATGACCAACCACCCAGAAAAGCAGCCCACAGACCAGAAAACGGATCAACTATAAGCCCTCATAAAAGCTGGGTTTTGTCTTAAAAAGCCATGAAGACTCCAAGATTCTCAGTTGGCTGAAATTACTAAGGTCTCTCCATCTCAATATAAATCAATATACTCTAAAGAACACTAATGATTTTTAGAGTTGATAAATTCTGTCGAGGTTGCAAATAACTATGTTATGTGAAGCTTCGACATAGAAAGTTTTCTCACAAATATTCTTTTAAGGGAAACATTAGAGATAATTCTTCAATAACTTTTCCCTAACGCCGAGAACATTTTCGAAGGTCTCAATAAAAAAAGAAAAATTTAAGTTGTATTCGAACTAACTACCACTACTAACACATTCATGTTTAATGACAAGTTATATGAGCAAGTATATTGAGTAGCAATAGGATCACTATGTGGACCATCCTTGGCACCTCTATTTTTATATTATTGTGAAAGGAGATGGCTGAGGTATTGTCCTGTGAAATTGTAGCTTTTTTGGTATCGTCGATATCTACACGACATATTTTTACTGGTAAAAAAATTAGAACATATACGATAGTTTAAAGATTATTTTAATACAAAGCAGCGTAATATAAGATTCACAAAAGAAAGTGAACAGGATGATACTATGACTTTTCTCGATGTCTCTGTCTCTCGGAAACAATACCTTTGAGACCATCGTAATCTGAAAAAAAAACCACTCTTACAGGACTAAGTATTAACTTCTTTTGAGTTCGAAACCAGAAAGCTACGATATTAATTCAATAAAAACACTTATATAGATGATACCATGTATGTTTAAATTATATGAGGTTTCACGAGGAAGAAAATTTCCTAACATAATTCTTTATTAGCAGTGGGTTCCTTCTGAACCTCTATTACAATCAAGTCAAGAAGTTTTTAGGTAATATTTAGCGTCAAAATTCAGCAATTCAAACAGTCAGTATGAAAAAGTTATGTCTCCTTTCCATACTTTAATTATGTTTCGGAGAGACTAAAAACAAAGGTTTTGAGAGGTTGTGGGTATGTATTATCCCCATATAGACTTAAAACTAGTTTATACTAACTAACACGCTTTCCGTTGGCTCACTTTTTAAATATAAGGGGAGTTTACCTACTCCCTTGTGTTCTGGTGTCATATACACTTTTCAATGTGCACTCTGTAATGAGTGCTACACTGGAAGCACATCTAGACAGCTTCAGTTTAGGAATTCGGAGCACATGGTGAGATCGGTATGAACCAATATGCCTTCAAGTAAGAATCCAATTTCAGTTAATTATGACCATTCATTCAAATCTGGTCATGCCATTTCCAAGGAAAATTTCAAAATTACAGGCAGACGTAGTAGTGTCAGCAAACTAAGAATCTTGGAGTCATTATACATTTTTAGGACATAGCCCAGCTTGAATCAGAGCTTACTTGTTCAGTTGCCGGTGCCCTACTGATCTGTTTTCTATTCCCTGGGTTGGTGCTCTGGGTGGGTGGCAATCGTTAACTGCAGGTGACTAGGTACATTAATTATTTGGTCTTTTACATACTGTAGTTAGATAGTTATTTGTATAATCAGTTCTTTATATGGTTTCATGTTCATTATATGGTTTAGTTTTAGAGCTAGTTGGGCAGTTGTTGAAAGTATATATATCTGATCAAGTACTTATGATAATTTTTATTAATTTTATTAATTTCACTTTACAATAATTGCAGAAGGGCTCAAGAGAGCAGAAGTTACGTCTAAAACTACCAGATAAAGAAGATGACAACAGCATTGAGCATTATATATATATATATATATATATATATATATATATATATATATATATATATATATATATATATATATATATATATATATATATATATATATATATATATATATATATATATATATATATATATATATATATATATATATATATATACATAGTATTATATGCCTCTGTTTGAACTTTTGTTTGCATTTTTTAGTATATTTGAAGGAGAGAGAGAGAGAGAGAGAGAGAGAGAGAGAGAGAGAGAGAGAGAGAGAGAGAGAGAGAGAGAGAGTATTTGAATTCTTATAGTAATCTTAAATGAAAATAATTTCTCACTTCATATTCACCCCCTCTTACCCTAACCTATAATTTCAATCCTCTAATTCCGAACATTAGGTGATCATCGAAAAAATCGTCGAAAACAGTGAATAGTTTTTGCGCTATTTACCGTCACCTAAATTTATCTGAAATTTTAATGAACTCAGGAAATGTGGTTTCCTATAATCATGTGTACAGATTGAACACGTATGTTTTTAGTCGCATTTTTCTCCTCTAAAGAACGCGCGTTTTGAGAACTTTCTTATGATTTAGCATTATGTACACTGAATACACATAATTTTTCCTCATTTAGATTCAGAGGTCAATTCTCTCGACTTTTACCAAAATATTCAAAACGTACACTGTTGGATGTATAAATGTTTTATAGGCTATTAAAACGTCGCATCATAATATGCTGGTTAACTTTATCAAATAATTATGATTACTGCTTCAATTGCAAATCGAGAAGGCTGCTTTAAGAATATAATTTAATTTTCCTTTTTATTTTCTTTGACAAATCAATTTCTGATAGAGTGAATGCCTATTAAGTATTTAAGTATTGTTTTAGAATTGAAGCGTTTTCTAAAAATTACAGAAAATACGTGAAGTGATTCCTATTCACCTGACAAAATCAGTTTCTGAAAGAGAGCCCATTTAACTAAGAAAAAAAAATGGATGAGAGTCTCATTGCAAATGATATATCTTTCCTCATGAACGTCACATCCTCTCCAAGAATCTTTCAAATTTTACTCAAAACAAGATTTTCTCTTCATTCGATTTATAAGACGTCAAAATTAAACAACTAATGGTGAGAAGCTCCTCCAAAAGAAGGACACTCCAAAATCAATCCATTATTCTATAGTCTTGGGTATGCCATAGACTCTGTACTTTGGTCTTTTACTGTATTAGGGAACAATTCTCATGCTTTGTGTTACTATCGGGCAAATTATGCTTCCATCTGTTATTCTTGTTTTATCTTTTTTTTTTTTTTTTATTTCTTTACAGTTTATTATGAAAGGTTTTTACTAAGCTACTCCTCCTGAAATATTTTCTTTTATTTGTTCAATGCGCTATTTTTCCCCTGCTGCAGCCCTTGGGATAATTGCTTCTTTCTTTTAAACTAGGGTTGTGGCTTAGCTTGTAATAATAATAATAATAATAATAATAATAATAATAATAATAATAATAATAATAATAATAATAATAATAATAATCATTATTATTATTATTATTATTATTATTATTATTATTATTATTATTATTATTATTATTATTATTATTATTATTATTATTATTATTATTATTATTATTATTATTATTATTATTATTATTATTATTATTATTATTATTATTTTGTGTATCGTAAATAACATCCACACATCCTCAATTTCCACTTTCAAGAGCAGCCTTGGGCATTAGCAGCATGATTGTAACACGCCCACACAGGAAATCACGTCATCGGCTTTGGTAATAATCCTATTATTATAAAACACGAATTAATTTCCCAGACACTCCCTTAGGAATCTAATGAAACGATCAATAAAAGAAAAGCGTTCCCACAAGTCTCATTATAGATTTCAGTTTAATGAATTACAAAAATGCATCCCTCAATTTTTTTTCATGTAGTTTTTTTTTATTGGTTATTGTATATTAATCCTGTATGAATGTGCATAAGAATTTCCATGATAATTTACTTTCATTTTATATCTAAATATTTCGATATTTTTAGGTTTTGAGATATATTTCCTATTGGTGCTTTTCATAAGTTGTTTTCCCTCTTTGCTTTAAATAGTAAGATTCTATTGTTTGACTGAGATTTCTGAAATAAACTGTAAGTTTACTCATGCATGTCTTTAGTCAATCTTTTTCTATATTATTATTATTATTATTATTATTATTATTATTATTATTATTATTATTATTATTATTATTATTATTATTATTATTATTATTATTATTATCATTTTCTTTTTTTTAGGTAGTCCCAGTCAACAGGGACCAGTTTGCATCCAACACCCTTAGGAGTCTATCACCTTCCTCATTATATGTGCTGCTTCATGTAGAATGCTCTTTTCCACTAGTCCTTTGGCTATATTGGCTCCTACCTTATCGAGGTTCCTTTTCTATAACCTATGATTACTGGCATCATCTTCACCTGCATATTCCATAGCCTTCTTAGTTCAACTCATGAGTTTTGCTACTTTCTAACTTTTTCCCCCGTTATCTCCCCTTTATGAGCCTCAAAGTACTGCAAATTCTATGAGTGACACTTTTTTTTTTTTTTTTTTTTTTTTTTTTTTGACAACCAGAGTTATGTCTGGTCGATGTGTATATATCACCCCGTTCGTCTGATATTGCAGTCACAAAGTATTTTCCCCTGTTAATTTTCTACAACCACTTGATTATTATGTTCGTACCATTTGTTCCTGCATTGTGTTACATATTTTCTACAGAGACTGAAATGGAGATATTTGACCAGTGTATCATATAGTTTTATTGATTTTGGGCAATGGTTGAGCATTCACTGGAGAGCCGGCTGATGGTTTCTTCTTTTGCCATACGATTCCTTTTCTCCCGTCTATTGCTCGTTGCATATATTTTGTTCCTAAGTCTTGAAATTATACTGCCATTATTATCCCTTTTGTTTCCTTTTAAAGTTCTCCCCTTTCTAGCCAATGCCATGTTTCCCTACTAGCTAATTCTTCACTTTACCCCAGGACCTGTCTCAGCATTGGTTTTCTTTTCCTATTGTCTTTTTTATCTAATTCTAATATTCTCTCCTAATACACTTATGGGTTTTTTTCCTTGCTTTATTAGGTTTTTTTTTCCGTGCACTCTTTTGCCATTGTATTTTACTGGTTTTCATGTACTGTCCAAGTGCTCTGCTTTCGATGTTGACACAATGTTTTACACTTCATATTATGTAGAAACGGCAAATATTTCTTCTTGGGTGCATATCTTTTGTGGAATATTCGTTATCATTTTAGTTTGTCTGCCTATGTTGCATATTTCTCGCTTTTCCCTTTCCATTATTATTATTATTATTATTATTATTATTATTATTATTATTATTATTATTATTATTATTATTATTATTATTATTGTTGTTGTTGTTGAAAATAATGGCTGCCTCAGTTGCCTTCATCTTATATTCTGCCTTCTCGATGGCTCTAATTATCTTCTTTTCAGGAATACTGCATACAGCCAGTAACTAAGCAAAATTCATCCTTCATGGTGGGTATTCAAATTCAGGAGAAATCGACGAGTCAATGTTTTAATGGAAAATCTACAAATCAGGTAACATTTACAATTCTGGTAAAAGAATACAGAGAACAAGCTACACGTTTCGGGAGTGCTGTCTCCCTTCCTCAGGCTTGAGTGTTGGAAAATCCGGCTCAGGCAGAGAGGCAGCAAATTTCCAATGGCTACCTCAGACGTTGTGGGCGGAGTGAATAGAATGGCTGATTCTCATTGGCTAAGCCGCTTGCAGAGAGCGGCTGTAGAACAGTCAGACTGCCTTCACGCTCACTCATGGGTGTTGAGTCACCATCTTGTTCTCTGTGAGCTGGGCTCTGATTGGTGGAAGCGCTCGCCAAGAGGGTACGTAGGCTAGGCAGACTATCCTGTTGCTGATCAAAGCTGTCGGTGTTGGTTATGTGTTGATCTGTTGGGTTGTCCTGGTTTGAGGTGTTATGGTTGGTTGGGTTACTTTTCTGTGTGTTGTTCCTTCGACAGGAGGGGAAGAGGAACATTTCCTGGGTAGTGTTAAGAGTCGGCTTTTCTCTCTGTATAAAAAGAGCTTCAAGTATGCGAAGTCTCCTGCTATCTGGAGCATGGCCTATGATCCCAGAGTTTTTTTTATTATTTCCTCACGTTTGATGTTGTTGTTGTGGACATGGAGGGTATGAGCTTTTAGTGCACCTTGTTGGAGATGACAAGACAGTCTTTGACAGACGCATTGTGGTCATTCCTATGTACCGTCCAGAGCATCCTGGAACAGGGCATAATTAGGAATAAACTACGTTGGTCTGTCTGAGAATATACTGAGTCAGCGGGGCTGAGTTGTTTCTCATGATGAGAGACCTCGTTTTGTTGGTTTGATGAAAAATAGTCAACTTGACCTCTGTGTTTTCATCCACAGGGGAGACGAGACTCTTTATCATGTCTCTCATGGCCCTTTCATCCAATTTTGTAATTCTGATACCTGAACCTTTTATAGTAAAGGTTGATGGTAGTTGTGGTGTTCACGGTCGGTTGTTCACCCTGGTACCAGGTGTCCATGGCTAGCTTGATTTCACGGCTAACTTGTTTGTTAGAGTAGACATTGCTCACCAGGATCTTGGCGAGCGCTCCCACCAATCAGAGCCTAGCTCCTAGAGAACAAGATGGTGAGTCAACAGTCAGGAGTGAGTGGGAAAGCACTCTGACTGTTCTACAGCCGCTCTCGGTGAGCGGCTTAGCTAATAAGGATCAGCCATTCTAGTCACTCCACCCACGTTGCCCGAGGTAGCCAATGAAGATTCACTGCCTCCCTGCCTAAGCCGGATTTGCCGCATATAAGGATGTACCTCTCATCGTTTCCAACACTCAAGCCTGAGGTAGGGATACAGCACTCCCAAAACGTGTAGCTTGTTCTCTGAATTCTTTTACCCGAATTGTAAATGTTACCTGATTTTTTAAATTTTACATTAAAACCTTGACTCGCCAATTATTCCTCAATTTGACTACCCACATTAAAGGATGAATTTTGCTCAGTTACTGGCTGTATGCATTAATCCTGAAAACAAGATAATTATAGCCCTCGAGAAGACGGAGTATAAGATCAATTCAACAACACTTGACTAAAAGAGGATCTGCTCACAAAATATTATTATTATTATTATTATTATTATTATTATTATTATTATTATTATTATTATTATTATTATTATTATTATTATTATTATTATTATTATTATTACAAGCTAAGCTACAGGCCTAGTTGGAAATGCACAAAGCTATAAGCCCGAGTGCTCGAATATTTTGTCATTTTTTATATGTACACAAACACATGTACATATATATATATATATATATATATATATATATATATATATATATATATATATATATATATATATATATATATATATATATATATATATATATATATATATATATTCAAAAATATCTTTATTTTGTAGATTTTGACATAATTTTTGTCATATTAAGCCTATCTGCATTTATTATTGTGTAGAATTGATAAAATTGACAAAAATCTTCATAATTACATAATTAGGGCGATGTACTTTCAAGAAATGCCCAACTAATTCTAAAATCTAATTAATCAACGAACATAAATATACCTTGTCACCCGCAGGAGACGATGACCACCCACTCAGAGAAGCAACCCACAGACCAGAAAACAGATCAATGGGTCACCGGCAACTGAACAGGAAAACCCTCACTCAAACTCGGTTTTGTTTTAAAAATATATAAAGACTTCAAGATTCAAAGTTGGCTGACACTACTATCACTGTCTGTAATTTTGACACTTTCCTTGGAAATGTGCTAACAAGAATTAAATGAATAGTCATAAATAGCCGAAATTTGCGTATTATTTAAAGGCATATTTTTTCGTACTAATATCACCATGTGCTCCGAAATCCTACGCTTGAGCTGTCTAGATGTGCTTCCAGTGTAGCATTCATTACAAAGTGCACATTGAAAGGTGTATATGACACCGAAATACAAGGGAGTATGTAAACTACCCTTATATTTAAAAAAAAAATGAGCCAGCTGAGAGTTTGTTAGTAAAATTCTTTTTCCAATCTATATGAAAATAACACTTTTCACAACACTCATAACCTCTGTTCTTGTGTCTCAAAAACATAACCATAGTACGGATAGGAGACATAATTTTTTTTCTTTTTACTGACTGTTTGAATTACTAAATTTTGACTAAATTTTACATAAAAACTTTTTGACTTGATTTTAATAGAAGTTCAGAGGGAACCCATTGTTAATAGAAAAAACCTTTAGAATATATTTTTCCTCGTGAAACTCACATAAGTTGAAAATATATGGTAACATCTACATAACTGTTTTTATTGAATCAATTTTGTAGACTTTCGATTTCGAAATAAAAAAAAAAAATGAGTGTTTAGTCCTGTATACTTTTTTTTCTTCCTTTTGTAAATTTTATATTACGCATCTTTGTATTCAAATAATCTAAAAAATGGGTTATAGGGTCTAAATCTCTTAAAAGTAAAAAGCTTATCATCTACATATCAACGGTACAAAAAAAGGCTTAAATTCCACAGGACAATCACTCAGCTATCTTCCTCCACAATAACGTGGAAAAGTATTTGCCAAGGTTAGTCCACACGGTGATCCCATTGCTACTTTATCTACCTGCTCATATAACTTGTCATTAAACATGAATGTGGATGTAGTGTTAGCTAGTTCTGATAGTTTATTTATTTGTTTGTTTCATTGAAACCTTCACAAAATGTCCTCTGAGATAGGGAAAAGTTGTTCAATAATTATTCGCATCGTTTCCCTTATTGGAGTGTTTGTGAATAAACTTTCTATGCCGAAGCTGCATATAACATTGTTATTTGCATCCTTGACAGAATTGATCAACTCCACAAATTCATGAGTATTTTTCAGAGTATATTCAGTTAATGTAAGAGGAGCGAGCTTAGTTACAAGACGTTTGGGCAGGTCATAGGAGCAGGTATTAATAGCTGAGAGAATTGGTCTCAAAAGAATACCTCTTTTGTGAATCTTTGGGGCACCATACCTAATACCAGGTTGTGTTCCTGTTGTCATCATTGCTAAAAATGTTTCGTCTGACAAGATTTCTTCCACTTACGAAATCTGTAGTTAATTTTATTTTCCCTTTTTAAAGTATGAATTAAAGGGTCCTTTAACACCAGCTCTCTGAACCTGGTCCTATCATTTAAAATATCTTCCATTGTCCTTACAAAATCCGCATTATCAAGCATTACAACTCCATGACCTTTATCTGGTTTACTTATAATCATATTTGAGTGTCTATCTAGGTTTCTCAAGATTTCAATATCTTTTCAAAAATGTGAAGAAAAACACTTTTTTTTATGATGGAAATTATGGAATGATTTGTATGCAATGCCTTATATGGCTCATTCAAAGTCACATCCCATGTGGAACCTCCTTCTCAAGGCATATATAAAAATTTTCAAATGCTAAGAACTATCTATAAAAGTTTATACGAAAATGGGGCAGTTTGAAGTTCAATCAATATAATGATAGTCCTTCTTCCTTAGGTGATATTTTTGGACTCTAGTGATTGAAAATAACTTTATTAGGGCCAAGTGAATCGAGAGAGTTAGTTATCCCTAAAAATTTTAGTTTCTTTTCTTGGGTACTTTCAGTCTTATTATTAACTTTGCATACATTTTTGGTGATATATGATATGAAATGATAGTATTCTAGAAAACTAACAGTAGTGTTTAACTCAGTATCTAGTCTGATTTTTTTTTTCCTAAATTCTTTATGGTTTTAAATTTATGAATGATTTCTATGGTCAGGAGTTTAAATTGCCATTTCCATAAAGTTTAGAAATATGTGAATTACGTTTAAACAACTTAAAAAATATATAAATTTGGGTAGGATTTACATGGATTTAAGAAAATTAAATCTGCTTCATTCTTCCTTAATTTAATTATTTTTTTCGTGAATAGTTGTAGTCCTTGACGGCCATATCTTCTTAAAATTATTGATGGTAGTTTGGTTCGTCTCGGGAATTGCAATTTAAGTAAAAATAAAACAGCCAATGCTACTGTCATCTTCAACCTATCCGCAATTTTTGCTATGTAAAATCAATGACATTCATTAAATTCATCATATGTACATAATTAAGAATATATACCTCCAAGAACTGCCCAACTAGCTCTAAAATCAAACCAATCAAAGAACATAAAACCATATAAAAGCCTTATAAAACATATAACTATGTAACTACAGTATATAAAAGACCCAAAAACTAATATACCTAGTCACCCGCAGCAGACGATGACCACCCACCCAGAAAAGCAGCCCACAGACCAGAAAACGGATCAATTATAAGCCCTCATAAAAGCTGGGTTTTGTCTTAAAAAGGCATGAAGACTCCAAGATTCTCAGTTGGCTGACATTACTAAGGTCGCTCCATCTCAATATAAATCAATATACTCTAAAGAACACTAATGATTTTTAGAGTTGATAAATTCTGTCGAGGTTGCAAATAACTATGTTATGTGAAGCTTCGACATAGAAAGTTTTTTCACAAATACTCTTTTAAGGGAAACATTAGAGATAATTCTTCAATAACTTTTCCCTAACGCCGAGAACATTTTCGAAGGTTTCAATAAAGAAAGAAAAAATTTTAAGTTGTATTCGAACTAACTACCACTACTAACACATTCATGTTTAATGACAAGTTATATGAGCAAGTATATTGAGTAGCAATAGGATCACTATGTGGACCATCCTTGGCACCTCTATTTTTATATTATTGTGAAAGGAGATGGCTGAGGTATTGTCCTGTGAAATTGTAGCTTTTTTGGTATCGTCGATATCTACACGACATATTTTTACTGGTAAAAAAATTAGAACATATACGATAGTTTAAAGATTATTTTAATACAAAGCAGCGTAATATAAGATTCACAAAAGAAAGTGAACAGGATGATACTATGACCTTTGAGACCATCGTAATCTGAAAAAAAAACCACTCTTACAGGACTAAGTATTAACTTCTTTTGAGTTCGAAACCAGAAAGCTACGATATTTTTTCAATAAAAACACTTATATAGATGATACCATGTATGTTTAAATTATATGAGGTTTCACGAGGAAGAAAATTTCCTAACATAATTCTTTATTAGCAGTGGGTTCCTTCTGAACCTCTATTACAATCAAGTCAAGAAGTTTTTAGTTAATATTTAGCGTCAAAATTCAGCAATTCAAACAGTCAGTATGAAAAAGTTATGTCTCCTTTCCATACTTTAATTATGTTTCGGAGAGACTAAAAACAAAGGTTTTGAGAGGTTGTGGGTATGTATTATCCCCATATAGACTTAAAACTAGTTTATACTAACTAACACGCTTTCCGTTGGCTCACTTTTTAAATATAAGGGGAGTTTACCTACTCCCTTGTGTTCTGGTGTCATATACACTTTTCAATGTGCACTCTGTAATGAGTGCTACACTGGAAGCACATCTAGACAGCTTCAGTGTAGGAATTCGGAGCACATGGTGAGATCGGTATGAACCAATATGCCTTTAAGTAAGAATCCAATTTCAGTTAATTATGACCATTCATTCACATCTGGTCATGCCATTTCCAAGGAAAATTTCAAAATTACAGGCAGACGTAGTAGTGTCAGCAAACTAAGAATCTTGGAGTCATTATACATTTTTAGGACATAGCCCAGCTTGAATCAGAGCTTACTTGTTCAGTTGCCGGTGCCCTACTGATCTGTTTTCTATTCCCTGGGTTGGTGCTCTGGGTGGGTGGCAATCGTTAACTGCAGGTGACTAGGTACATTAATTATTTGGTCTTTTACATGCTGTAGTTAGATAGTTATTTGTATAATCAGTTCTTTATATGGTTTCATGTTCATTATATGGTTTAGTTTTAGAGCTAGTTGGGCAGTTGTTGAAAGTATATATATCTGATCAAGTACTTATGATAAAGAAGATGACAACAGCATTGAGCATTATATATATATATACAGTATATATATATATATATATATATATATATATATATATATATATATATATATATATATATATATATATATATATATATATATATATATATATATATATATATATATATATATATATATATATACATAGTATTATATGCCTCTGTTTGAACTTTCGTTTGCATTTTTTAGTATATTTGAAGGAGAGAGAGAGAGAGAGAGAGAGAGAGAGAGAGAGAGAGAGAGAGAGAGAGAGAGAGAGAGTATTTGAATTCTTATAGTAATCTTAAATGAAAATAATTTCTCACTTCATATTCACCCCCTCTTACCCTAACCTATAATTTCAATCCTCTAATTCCGAACATTAGGTGATCATCGAAAAAATCGTCGAAAACAGTGAATAGTTTTTGCGCTATTTACCGTCACCTAAATTTATCTGAAATTTTAATGAACTCAGGAAATGTGGTTTCCTATAATCATGTGTACAGATTGAACACGTATGTTTTTAGTCGCATTTTTCTCCTCTAAAGAACGCGCGTTTTGAGAACTTTCTTATGATTTAGCATTATGTACACTGAATACACATAATTTTTCCTCATTTAGATTCAGAGGCCAATTCTCTCGACTTTTACCAAAATATTCAAAACGTACACTGTTGGATGTATAAATGTTTTATAGGCTATTAAAACGTCGCATCATAATATGCTGGTTAACTTTATCAAATAATTATGATTACTGCTTCAATTGCAAATCGAGAAGGCTGCTTGAAGAATATAATTTAATTTTCTTTTTTATTTTCTTTGACAAATCAATTTCTGATAGAGTGAATGCCTATTAAGTATTTAAGTATTGTTTTAGAATTGAAGCGAAGTTTATTCTGTATCAAAATAATAATCAAAATACGTAAAATTTCATTGAAAATCACTAAGAATATATTTTTCTGTCCATTAATCATTAAAAGAATGTACCATATGGCGTATTTCAAAATAATTAATGTCATCCTCAATGGCATATTTTTATGGAAATCAAGGTAACAAGAAAGAATAAAACGTAACCCCCTTTCTTAACCTGGACCGCAATAGTCTAAATCCCCATATAATTGATGGCATTTCTACATACGTATAACTCTTTGGTTATAATTACACTGACATTTAAAATTCATAGCTATTGGATAACGAAGGAAACAGCAGGACACAGAGTCATTACTAGTGAGTTAATGATGTATTATTGTAATGGCTGCTAAAATTTAAGACCAAAATTACTCTCATGACCTAAACATAACATTATTCTTATTAGTCAAGCTTAACATTACCCTCATGATATGCCCTTAATATTGTGTAAATTACTAATCAGAGCCGAGTTTAGAATTATTCCGTTGTTTGCCTTGGAGCCTCAAAAACGGAAAAATCTTCCTAATTTTTTATCTTTTCACAGAACAATTATCTTTATTATTTATTCAATCTTTATTTTCGTTTAGACATTTCAGAGTTATACAGCCATTTGATTAACGAAGAGTAAGAGTTTTGATGGATAACGAGCAATACGGTGCAAGGTTACCTGAGGACATTAATTTTCTCGTAAATGAAATCATATTATTCAAGAAAAACTCTTGAATGGAAATTCAAAGATGAAGCCAAATGCATATTTTAAGATAACGGGGTTTCATTATGTAAAGATATCCAACACTCCCTCATCCCTGGTGAAAAATACGTACTTCCAATACAAACAGGAACACATGCAGTTTCACACTATTGCGTCGTTATTTTGAATATATATATATATATATATATATATATATATATATATATATATATATATATATATATATATATATATATATATATATATATATATATATATATATATATATGTGTGTGTGTGTGTGTGTGTGTGTGTGTGTGTGTGTTTGTGTGTGTCTGTGGGTGTGTGTGTGTGTGTCTGTGTCTGTGGGTGTGTGTGTCTGTGTGTGTGTGTGTGTGTGTGTGTGTGTGTAGTTCTCAGCTATGTAGGGCAGGGTCTTCAAACTCTATTTGTATCCTATGGAGCACAGTTGAAAGTTTGGTTAACCATACTTTATTGGAAAGTGCGAAGACCATGCCCAAAACATCTCCATCCACCTCTCGCCATAATCTCATTCACATAATTACTGTTGAGTAATCTCTCTTATAGTTTTATTTCTATTCCGTTTCTACCATTTAACTCACAATATTTTTCTGAGGGCTTGGTTTTTATATCTATAAAATCTTTCTTTTATTGCTTCATTTCCATACCACGAATCATATTCATACACTAATATTGATTCTACTAAACTGATATATTTACTTGTGATTTCAATCGATTTGATTAAAGAAAAAACTACTTATCCTTGTCAGTGTTTAATTTGCTTTTCTCAATCTTTAATCAAACTAAAATTCTAAAAACCCTGTATTAGATATCATAGCCCCTAAATCTTTGAATGATTCTAGATCATTAGTTCATTCTTTTTCCAATTATATTTAATTTTCCATTGCATATTCCATTCTCATTCTCTGTCTTTCTTCTGTATAGCTTAAGCTCAGCCTCATATGATATTTCATGCATTCTAGTAAGCTAGCCATGCAAGTCCTGTGGCGCTTTGATAATAAGGACAGAGTTATCCGCATTGTCTAAATCAGCTGATTTCATGTTATACATACAGTCTAATTCTTCTTAGCCATCCCCATCTGTTCTATACATTAAAAAATTAATGAGGAAGATAAACAATATTGGTGACTACTCATTCCCTTAAACTGCTCCAAAGTTCACTGGAAATTTATTTCATAGGACTCCATTTAAAATTTTAGATTAACCTTGTTTTTGCTATGCTCAGGAACATACCTAATAAAATTTACATATTTAAGAGGGACTTCACAATATCAGCGGCTTTTTCATAGTTCACAAATGTTACCAAAAGTTAATATCTGTATTCTACATATTGCTGTATATGTTTTAAGAATCATAATTCGGCCAGTACAACTTCTACGTTTTTGAAATCCTGCGTAGATATATGTCAGCTTCCCATCAATCTTTCTCTCTTGTCTCTTTAGAACGAGCATAGAATATATTTCAATGACAAATAGCGTAAGTGTGATTCCTCTGCGGTAATAGCAATAAGCCAGTTCATATTTTTTTTTCTCAGCTTAAGGTATATCAATCAAATTATTCCCTTAACATCATCTGTTCATGATCTTCCAGAAGTGTTCCATCCAACGTTGCCTTTCTTCATTTTGTGTTGTTATAACAGTTCCTTCCCTCTTATTGATTGGTATGTGTGTCTTTTTTTTCTTTCTTCTATATTTTTTTTTTTTGCCCAGGTAAGACATTTCATTAATAATTCCTTGAATAATTCTTAGAAAATAGCCACTCCTTGAATTCATAGATTTTTCAGCCTCAACTGGTTTCCTGTCTAAATATTCTCGACAGTTATTCCTGGTTTTTCTTTCGACATCACTAATAAGCTTTACAACTCATAGTTACAGCGCCAAATGAAAATCGTGTGTATGGAAATGGTTACTTGAATAGAATGATGCTAAAACAATTTGGGCAGAAATAAATTGGAAGAGCACTTTTGACAAAAAAACTGTTACTACCCCAAATGATTCTGAACTATCGAATTATTTTTCAAAACTTTATAGTGCTGAACAAAGGGAAACAGAGGTCCCTCTTGATATTAATGGGCCGAATTAGGTCTATATTCCACTCCTCTATGATCAGATTACGGAAAAAGAAGAGAGGGGAGGCATTCAGGAAATCGAGTCCAATAAAACCCCTGGACCTGATGGTGTCCCTCCTGGAGTTTTTAGACTGCTCAATGAAGCTTGGATTTTATTCAGAATATGGGTTCTCAATTCTGTCTTCTTCGTGGTATATCCCTTCTCATGGACAACTGCCAAATTTTTCAGCATTTTCAAAGGAGGGGACCCTAGGGATCCTAGAAACTACCGTGGGATAAACGTTGTGGCGGCATTGCCCAAGCTCTATGATCACATCCTCAATAGCAGACTAAAACAATGGTTTATAACTGACAAGGAACAAGCTGGGGCGAAGAAAAGGAGAGGCTGTGAAAAGCAAATTCTTATTTCCGCCTCTTAATAGACATTGTATATAATTTTCGTATATTTTGCGAAGGCTTACGACAAAATAAACAGGAAAACACTCATAAGACTACTGCAACGAATGGGATGTGGGTCAAACATAGTAAGAGCCATTCGAAATACCTTGGAGATAACATCAAGTAATATTGGCAATAATACAATAGAGGTGGAGGCAGGAGTCAGACGAGGTAGTCCCAGTTCGTGCTTCCTTTTCACCGCTTACACCAACCGGATGATACGTATGGTCAGGATGGTTGGCTTGGGTTTTTACAGTTGTTACTGTTGATGGATGATACTGTATTAGTCAGCACCACAGAATTAGGTATAAGTTGGAAATTTCAAAATGTGTTGAAGTATTGTAAGGAATATGATATGAAGGTTAACAACAAAACTACTAATCTAATGTGCATTAACGTCATGGACCCCAACCCTCTCGTTTTCAATGAAATAACGTTAGAAGTTTGTGACAAATATACTTATTTAGGCAATCAGATCATGAATGCTCCAATGTACAAACAGGTTGAAGAGCATTTAAAGACACATTCAAAGAGCTTGCGGAAGTTCCAGTCCTTTTTATCTAAAAATAATGATGCTCCTTGGTGTGTAAAAAGAAAGGTCTGGTCTGCAGGATTAAATAGTTCAATCTTTTATAGGTCTGAGACTTGGATGTCATATAACTTGAAAGCTGCTAGTAATGCTCACTTGAGCAGTTTGCGTGACCTCCTAAGTGTCAGAAAAACAGACTGCTCTGACTTAGTGTTTTTAAAATCCGAAGAACCAAGTGCAACAGACCAAATTTTTAGGAAAAGTTCGTTCTCGACCAGACTATGACAGGAGTTACTTTGCTACCATCATATACAAGACCATAGTAGTACAGTCTCCGATGGGAATCTACATCGACCAGTTACAGAGAACCCAAGAAGATCCAATTTTAGACGAAAAGGAAACACTAAAAGCCCACGTGAATAACAACCTTGAGTCAACTCGACGGACGACTTACAAACAGCTCAACCCACGTCTTGAGTCTCCAGCATTGTACAAGAAGAAGATACCTTTTATTCCAGAGCACCACCGAATAGCTTGTAGCGGTTACGGCTGAGTTCTCACCACCTTGAAGTCGAGATTGGACTATGGTCAAGAATTCCCCGAGAGGAACGCCTTTGCCCCTGTGGATCTGTGCAGGATGAGATCAATGTCATCTTGAACTGCCTTTTGCTCTCGCATGTTAGGGAAAATTTTGCAGGGATTAACTTTAATTCCTTTGACGATTGCATGAACTATAAGGACGAATGAGAGCTATGTAAATATATATTCAGCGTAACCAACCTTATTCCTCATTATAACTCTGAATAAGTGTCAGCACTATATATTTTTATTTTTTTTATATATGTTGCAATGTAATTTTTGTTTAATCTTAGGTTAGGTCCACGAAGTTCCAGTCCTTTTTATCTAAAAATAATGATGCTCCTTGGTGTGTAAAAAGAAAGGTCTGGTCTGCAGGATTAAATAGTTCAATCTTTTATAGGTCTGAGACTTGGATGTCATATAACTTGAAAGCTGCTAGTAATGCTCACTTGAACAGTTTGCGTGACCTCCTAAGTGTCAGAAAAACAGACTGCTCTGACTTAGTGTTTTTAAAATCCGAAGAACCAAGTGCAACAGACCAAATTTTTAGGAAAAGTTCGTTCTCGACCAGACTATGACAGGAGTAACTTTGCTACCATCATATACAAGACCATAGTAGTACAGTCTCCGATGGGAATCTACATCGACCAGTTACAGAGAACCCAAGAAGATCCAATTTTAGACGAAAAGGAAACACTAAAAGCCCACGTGAATAACAACCTTGAGTCAACTCGACGGACGACTTACAAACAGCTCAACCCACGTCTTGAGTCTCCAGCATTGTACAAGAAGAAGATACCTTTTATTCCAGAGCACCACCGAATAGCTTGTAGCGGTTACGGCTGAGTTCTCACCACCTTGAAGTCGAGATTGGACTATGGTCAAGAATTCCCCGAGAGGAACGCCTTTGCCCCTGTGGATCTGTGCAGGATGAGATCAATGTCATCTTGAACTGCCTTTTGCTCTCGCATGTTAGGGAAAATTTTGCAGGGATTAACTTTAATTCCTTTGACGATTGCATGAACTATAAGGACGAATGAGAGCTATGTAAATATATATTCAGCGTAACCAACCTTATTCCTCATTATAACTCTGAATAAGTGTCAGCACTATATATTTTTATTTTTTTTATATATGTTGCAATGTAATTTTTGTTTAATCTTAGGTTAGGTCCATATTTAGAGTTCATTAGAGCCGATGAAAAGTTAAAGATTATAATGGACAATCATTAGTTAATGGAGGATCTTTACCCCTTATTTTATTTAAGAAATAGAAAATTGAAATGTATATTTGCATCTCTATGGAAATGCTATGATTATTGTCAATAGATAAGTAACTAACTAACTATCGATACTATATACTCAGCATGCTCTACCTTGTAATTTTTATTATATCCTCGAAAACTTTGAACAATAAATTTCTGCCTCTGTCTAATTTTATACTATCCTGAGTATCATTTTATATCAATGTTTTTTTTTTTTCCTTGTAGCAGCATGTCCCAAATCTTCACCACCAATTGACCGATATATATTCTTATTTTCACACCATTCCTCATTTACTATCTTATCTTCGTCTCTTATATTCTCTAATACGATAAATCGATTCTAACTTTAAATTGCTAAGGTTTCCCTGTGTTCATCTTCTAGAAGCGTGGTTGCATCAAACCTAGGTATTCCAGCACCATTTCTCTTGTGTGATTTCAGTTTTAACTTCAGTGTGGAAATGAGGAGCAGGTTATCACTACTAATATCTACACCTTTATAGCTTCCTACATTTCTCAGAGTCCTTTTGATTCTTTATTAAAAGCTATGTGATATATTTGTTTTTTGTAATTACCACCTGGTGTAGTCTATGTATATTTGTCTGTGTCCTACTAGAATTGAGTATCTTCAATAAAAAGATTGTTTGATGACCAAAAACTTATAAAATTTGCAACATTTTCATTTGAAACTTCAGTACGACCCTCAACACCTATCACATTCTCTATACCTTTATTATTCCTTCAAACTTTAGCATTGAGATCATCAATTAAAGTTTTCATGTCTCTCTCTGGGGTATCATCTCTAATAACCTGCAGTTCATCTCAGTATTTATCGTATCTTTCTTCCAGGGAATTATTTGTCGGTGTACAGCAAATTATAGTTCTGAAATTACACTGCTGTTGTTGAAACTTTGCAATTAACACTCTTCTTTTTTACAGCTCTCCATTCTGTTATTGCCTTTTCTGCTCTTAATGTCGTCATCATGCTTATTCCTTCTCTTCCAAGCTCATCTGTTTTTCCTGAGTAAACTTATGAATTGCTTTTGTCTAAGATTTCTATAATAGTCTCCTCTATATTATATATATATATATATATATATATATATATATATATATATATATATATATATATATATATATATATATATATATATATATTCAAAACTATCCTTATCCCATAACAAAAACTCTTAGACGCATGAAAATATCACCAGTCACTGTTGTTCCTATGAAATACTGGAAAATAAACTCGTTCGGTATATCTGAGCTAGAGGCTATGTTGAAAACATATATATGTTCCAAAACGCTAACTCTGTAAATTAGCAAAAGTTCATTAGTAAGGGACTTGAGAATTGTATTAGAAATTTTAATCAGGTACATTAAAGTATATAAAATAGCAATATATCCACAATGATAAATGTTCCATGTTTTAATCAAGCAGAGAATATAAGTATGGGTGTGTGATTTTTAATGTTATCATGAATAAACTGAATAGTTCAAGAACCGCCAATTTATTTGATTGTTGGTTCAAAATGCACAAGGTAGAGGAAGATATCTAAGCGTAATTTATTCATCATTAGATGTACACAAATTACGATACGGCTCTAGTGATAAGTTTATTTAAAAAAAAAAAAAAAAAAAAAAAAAAAAAAGATTTACGTTTCTAAAGACAATTATTTCTTGAATAATAAACACAAAAACATCATATCTGTATAAATCGAACAACCGAAAACAGTGGAGGGCAATGAAAAGAGCATCCTTTCCCTTTGAGAATAAAAGCCTTTTTATACGCACATTCGAAATCTATTTTTGATCAGCTCCGGAATGGATATGAATTAGATTCTTAGTCATAATAGTAACCATCTACGATATATATGATCTAAAATACAATGAGATCGTGCAATGAAAAATTCTTAACTAATATTTGGACAAGCCATTACAGTAACTCTAGTAGGAAAAAAAAATAGAATTTGATTATTTTAGAAACCTAGCAATTTACTATATTAAGGAACAAACAAAAATTATATTTTAAACAGAAACAGTAAAGAAATAATCAATTATTTTGCATTATGTACTGCACGTGTTTCACACGCGCTCGTACACTGTAAAAGTAATTTCTTTTTTTTTTCTTGTATATTTCACCCTATACTTCAGTGGCAACAGAAAATGTTTAAATCACTCTTTTCAGGAAATGTTGTGTTGATTTTTTTA
The DNA here is from genome assembly GCF_036898095.1 of Palaemon carinicauda. Classification (NCBI taxonomy): domain Eukaryota; kingdom Metazoa; phylum Arthropoda; class Malacostraca; order Decapoda; family Palaemonidae; genus Palaemon; species Palaemon carinicauda. The sequence goes on from NC_090736.1 coordinate 114,509,324, forward strand.
TTAACCTTCCTGATCTAAAACTCTTGTATATAAGCTCGATGCCGGTTGAGATATGGTTAGTTGCATTCACTTTGCCTCACAGTTATTACCTAACGGCTTGATCACAAAATTTGTGGCAACTGAAGTGACCAGCTCCCTCATGCTTTCTCCCTCGATGATGTGTCTTGCTGTTTGATGATGCCGCCCTCAGTCACAGACTTTCCTAACAAGGCTACTTTGATGAAACTACAACCCTTTACCAGTGCAAACAAGCACACTCACACAAACGCATACACAAACACACGCATATATATATATATATATATATATATATATATATATATATATATATATATATATATATATATATATATATATATATATATGCAGAAACATTATGCGGCTTCAAAATTAATTTCATTTGAATTCTTGAGAAACTACCTAGAATGCGTTCACGCACGGAGTTATTAACAAGGAGTAGTATCATGTATTTTCCAAAATAAAACCACGGTACTCATAATCTTCAATGGACATCTCTCTCTCTCTCTCTCTCTCTCTCTCTCTCTCTCTCTCTCTCTCTCTCTCTCTCTAAGTTTAGCATATACAAATCAAGTATCATTGTAACATATATTGTATAATAGCAAGGACAAAATTAATTGATAATTCTCTCTCTCTCTCTCTCTCTCTCTCTCTCTCTCTCTCTCTCTCTCTCTCTCTCTCTCTCTCTCTCTCTCTCTCTCTCTCTCTCTCTCTCTCTCTCTCTCTCTCTCTCTCCCTCTCTCTCTCTCTCTCTCTCTCAAAATTAAGAATATAAAAATCGTGTAACGTATGGTGTTTAATAGCACACACACACACTAAATTACCAAGTAATCTCTCTCTCTCTCTCTCTCTCTCTCTCTCTCTCTCTCTCTCTCTCTCTCTCTCTCTCTCTCTCTCATCCTTTCAGTCAAGTATTGTCTAAAAATAGTTAAGTACATGATATTGGTTCACCGATGAGTTTTTTTTTTTTCCTTTTTTTTTAAGGGAATCGTATATAATTTTCCCTTAAATAATAAGATACAGTTGACATGTGTGGCTTAAAATAAAAAATATCAAATATTAACTAACTATGACCTAATATGGGACTGGTCCGGCTTGATCCATTTGTTTTGTTAGCTCAAAAAGATCCTTCATTACTTGATGACTATTGATTAAATTTTTCTCAATTGATTGCACTGCAAATGAATTAATTTTTTTCGGTGTTGAAAAAGAGCGTTCTGGCACTGTTGTAGTCATTCGGATTAAATATTTTAAGATAATGGAAAAAGATTAATCAAGTAGAATAATAGGATGTTGGACAATGACGATGTTTTCTTTTTCTTCCTTTTTATTTTAGCAGTGCACGTGTCCATTAAAAATATAAATTAATAAGTTCCACAAACATGCCAAATGTAGCACTACAGGATCATCTCTCTCTCCCTCTCAGCTACCCATGCAGCTACCTTTTTGCTCAGCTAGGTCACCTCGCAGCTTGGACAGTGAAGTGCAAGATTCCATAAAAAGAATTTTTGTATTTTTTTATATAATACAGTATTGCTATTGACATTAAGCTTAATGAATATATACTGTACAAATATAAAGAAATAATTAACGAAAAAACCTTTATATCGAAGGTTATCAATAATATCAAGTGAAAAGAGGGAATGCTGAAGTTCCACAGTGCCTATACACAAGCCACATCTAGTCTGTGTCCAATATAAAACAGGTATTTCAGACTCCAATGAATTACACATTCCGTATAACAGCTCTGATACAGGAATTGTATTTTTTTTTTTTTTTTTTTTTTTTTTTGTATGATTTCCTTTCATCAATTATATCCGTGTCCTCTATTCGATTGTCCTAGATTTCTAATTACGTTTTCTGGCCATAACGTTTGTTAACCTTATCTATATAAAGACTTAACTACTGCAATATAATATGAGATTAACTTTTTCGGTGTTTACTTAGAGTAAAGTAATAAGTTGTGTTAAGCATTACATAAAAAGGCCGGTTACAACATTCCTTTCTAGGTAATATATGATGGTGTCGTAGTCACACACATCCAGAATTCATAAGGATGTAACTGGTAATACAGTGAGAAGTTTTATAGGCATTAGTCTAGTAAAACAGAGTCCAATATGCATCTATACTCACTAAATGTATGTCTTTCTTTGACTTCCTTAATGACGTGATTGAAACTTTACTCGAAGATAGAATCTTAGCAAAATGTAGTGAACAGTTGGGTTTTAACTTTTAGATTTTCTCTCGCACAGGTTAATGCTTATATATTCCAATTTATTATTATTATTATTATTATTATTATTATTATTATTATTATTATTATTATTATTATTATTATTATTATTATTATTATTAGCTAAGCTTCAGCCCTAGTTGGAAAAGCAAGATGATATAATGCCAAAGGCTCAATCAGGGAAAAATAACCCAGTGAGGAAAGGAAATAAGGAAAATAAGTAATGAACAGTTAAAATAAAACATTTTAAAAACATTAACATCATTAAAAAAGATATTTCATATATAAACTATAAAAGGACTTACGTCGGTCTCTTCAACATGAAAATATTTGTTTTAAGTTTGAACTTTTGAAGTTCTACTGATTCAACTAACCGATTAGGAAGATCATTCCACAACTTCTGAGTAAAACAAATAACTTCGTGTTTGGCGTCGAATATGTTTTATTACTTTTTTCTATGATGGTTTAAACATCAATTTTGAAGACAAATTCTATGTGAATGATAACAACTTGAAGTGGATATATCCAATGTAATCATTATACTATTATTGGTATCCTCTTTGAAGAATAATCCCCAGGGTAATAAGAAAAGTCTATAACCAAAATATATCGAAAAAGAATGACGTTATTCTTAATAATTTTCCGTTAACATTACTCTTTAGAGAAGTGAAGGATACACTGCGTAGTAAGTCACCTTTCCATTCTCTCATTACACGTTGTCCCTTTTTTTTCCTTTAGATTACAATTTTTTCATATATAACATTTATTTATGGGAATTTTATCTCTCGCTTTATCCTAAGACGAAAGAGCCTTTTGTGGGGCAGCCGATGTTAAGAATATGCAAAAAGATAAATCTTCAATCGGTCTTTTGTACCTTTCATTAACAATTTTTATATATTGATGTTAAAATCATTACTATTCTGATGATTCACTGAGCGTGAAAAATGAGAGATTTGCAATAGCCTTAAAAAAAATAGGCTTCTTTATTTTCGTTAGGGGCGGAATCATTCTTAGAAGTTTTTTGTTGACTGTTAATACGGCTAAACGAAGGGCTATAGATTACTTCAAATGCGAATTATATCTATTTTGTATAAAGGATGTAAGAATTAGTAAAAGTTAGTACAGTTTCTCACTACGCTTCTGCGAGGTTGGTTCCACTACTTTGTCTGATGTATATATATTTATTTATTAATTTTTTCCTTTTAATTTTCATTTAAATTTTCACTGGTTTTTATAGTTTTGAATGAATTTGTAAAAAATGTTAAATGTTTCTTAATTCTTTTGTATATGTTTTATTTTTAACCCTGGACAATGTGATTAAGAATCACGAAACGTTGGGAATAATAACAAAGGACATTTTGAACCACTCTCTCCCTATCCATACCATGAAATTTGTGTTCATTACTGGCTGTTGCTGCCTTCACTGAAGATATATATATATATATATATATATATATATATATATATATATATATATATATATATATATATATATATATATATATATATATATATATATATATATATATATATATATATATATATATATATATAACGGATTTTGAAGCGAAGCAAAAAATCTTTTTTTGGGTGAGGTAGCCATGTCGTCCTGATGGAAGTTCCTTCATTAGTAGCTTCCTAGGTATATTTGACTACAGTGATATATCCCAGAGAATTTACCAAAGGTATCCAGGAATTCTAACTCCTGGAGCGAATATCCCTTAAAATTTAAAAAGGGATATCGCGTATATCAGAGGATGTATTCTTGACACGTCTCATAGCTATCTACACCCCCAATAGCGTTTTCACTTCGAGAGGGAAAAGTGGCAAGAATATAGGAGAGTCGTCAAAGAGGCGATGCTCTCGACACTCCTACTGTACTGTAAATAGTGCGCCGAGTTGCCACCGCGAGGCGCCACCAAGCCATTCTTCGTAGCTTTGTAGGTGTTGCTGATACAGTACCATAGGGAGGGATTCATTATCCTTTTGTCAAAAAGAGGAAGGGTCCATCAGGACGACATGGCTACCTCACCCAAAAATTGATTTTTCGCTTCGCTTCAAAATCCGTTTTTTGGGCTCAGGCCATGTCGTTCTGATGGAAGTTTACCAGAGCATTAATGTATCTGTGGATTTTTAATAGTGCCGTTATCTCGAGATAAATATTTCCTATTTGGTCTTCTGGACCAGAGACACTTGATGTTACCATTATACATCAATTAACTGATCATAAAATATGTCAGTTCTTCCTGCCCCCTACAGGGAAAAGTCTAGGTAGACTTTAGGAAAAAAACTTGAGGATTGTGAGTTCAAGTAACAATCTAGCAAACAGTATGTATATTAGTGTCATTATATACGTAAAGCATAGTTTGTACTTAGATGGTATAGTCCTGTATAGGTAATGAATCCTCCCAAGTCTGGATATAAAGAGGCACACAGGGTTGTACCCATGTAGGAAACCTTAAATCAGTAAGATAAACAGTTAGTACAATCAGTTCTTACCTGTTTGCTTGGAATGGTAGAAACTATAGTTCCCCAATATTTCCTTAAATATTAAGAGAATCAAGGATGCTCTGATTTATACATAATTTCGAATATTTGAGGCGAAAGAGATGCAAAGATTCCTTCTCTTGTTTATTACAAAAATAGAAATCTTGGTTGTAATCAATTACATCTTACGCTGAACAATTTTGCGTAAAAGCATAAACAGTAATAATAGAAAATAAATAAGTTTCACCTGAAAAGGAAACATTAACCACTCAAAGGGAAATATAATATTTCACTATGTATGCTGTTATTACTAGGAACACTGTGCATATAAGAATGCCTGGCACTTGTGTCAGGTTATTATGCTCGATGTCACCTGTATAGATAGAACAGTCTATAGTGTTTTCCTAAACACAATACTCAACACGATATACCTTAAAAGTCTATCATGTACACCCTTCAATAAAAGTCCCAATTAGTGCACTGTTCTTCGCAGTAATCAAGCGGCAGGTTTTATAACACTGCCTGCCGTTACCACATGAAATTTTATTTCTTGTAATTGCTTCGTGTAGTGCTTGAAGAAAACTCTGGAAGACTTCCAACTAGTGTAAGCACGCAGGCTTTCAAACGACATTGCCTGAAAGAAATTTAGAGACGAGGCAACTTTTCTCGGATCATGACCTGCGGGTGTACTGTCTGGATCCGCTCTGCGTATAAAATAGGTGATTTTCGCCCTTATCTGTTGCAAGGATAATGTTGAACCAGAAGTCTCTCCCCTGAAAACTGACCTCCCTGAAAGTCTGAAGTTCTACGAAGATAGACCTTTAAGCAATCCACTGGGCAGAGGAATGCTTCTTCCTTTTGAGGGCAGATTCTCCAGGGACCCCATCTCTTAGTGGGCAGCTCGTTCTTGGTGAGAAACGACGGGTCCGGAAAGAGGTTCAGTTCTCCTGTGTCTGTGAACTGAATGTGGCCATCATCCCTCAAGAGGGCCACTATTTCGCTAACTCTGGCTCCTGAGGCTAGTGCAAATAAGAATATCACCTTTTGGGTCAAGTCTTTCAGCGAGCAATCTTCATTGTTCAGGGTTAAGTTAAGTGAACAACTTCATCCAAAGACCATGAAATGGGCTTTGGAGGAGCTGCAAGCCGAAGTTTAGTGCAGGCTTTAGGAATCTTGTTGAAGATTTCATTAGGGAAGTCTGCCTGGAAGGCATATAGTATTGACTGGCTAGGGCGGATTTACATGTAGTAATCGTATAAGCTGCTAAACCTTGTTCATGCAGATGGATGAAGAAGGAAAAGCAGAAATCCGTAGATATCTCCTTAGGATTCTTTGCCTTGACAAAGGCCACCCATTTCTTCCAGGAAGACTCATATTGTCTTCTTGTTGACTTTGACTTGTATTCTTCCAAGAAGTTAATATTGTCTCTAGAAATCCCAAACCGTTTCTTGACCGCTAGGGCAAGAAAATCATGAGATGAAGGTTCTGGGTTTTCTCTGATGAAGAAGAGACATTCAATTTCTGCACTTGCTGAGTCTGAACTGTTTCCGGCAACGGGATCAGCTTCAGGTGTAGTTCCGTTATCAGAGGGAACCAAATGCTGTTGGGCCACTTGTGGACCACTATTGCTGCTGTCCCCTAAAAGGATCTCAGTTTGTCGAGGACTTTCAGCAGAAGGTTGGTTGCAGGGAACAGGTAGATCTTAGACTACCTGTTCCAATCTATGGACATTGAGTCTGTCGCTTCCGCTAGAGGATCCTCATACGGGGCTACATACCGGGGTATCTTCTTGTTATCGCTCGTTGCGAAGAGATCTATCTGCAGTCCTGGGACTTTGCGTAAAATGAAAGAGAATGATCTTGCGTCTAGAGACCATTCAGACTCTATCGGGTTGACCCTGGATAGAGCGTCCACCGTCACATTGCAGAACCCTTGAAGGTGGACTGCTGACAAGTGCATCTCTTCTTCTGGGCTAGACGAAAGATGGCCAATATCACTTGATTTATGTGAGGCGATCTTGAGCCTTGTCGATTTAGGCATCTCATTACTACTTCGCTGTCTAGAACCAAACGGATGTGGATTGAGCAGCTAAGTTTCAGCTTTTTCAGATATAGAAAAACTGCCATGGCTTCCAGAAAATTGATATGGAAGGACTTGAAGAGGGGAGACCAGGTTCCTTGGACTTTCCGAAGATGAGAATGACCTCCCCACCCCTCCTTTGAGGCATCCATATGAACGGTGACTGCTGGAGGAGGTGGTTTCAAGGGTACCTTGTTTCTTAGGTTCTTGGCCTCCGACCATGGCTTGGGTAGTGATCGCAGACGATTTGATATCGTTCTTTGTAGATCTCTTCGAGCGTTTGATGCGTATTTTCTCAAAACTATTGATGCATCTTTTAATTGTGCTCCCAATACTTGATCTGTCACAAAGGCAAACTGGAGGGACTCCAACACTCTCTCCTGTTGTCTTCTTGATATCCTGTCGGATTGAAGGAGTCTTTTGACAGATCCTGCTATCTCTTTCCTCTTCTTTGATGGAATGGAAAGGCAGTGTGACTGTAGGTCCCAGTGGACACCCAGCCAATGGAAATTTTGAGTTGGAGAAAACCGAGACTTTTTCAAGTTGATCTTGAATCCTAAGTGTTCCAGGAACTGGATCACTTCCTTGGAGGCTTGCATGCATTCTTCCTCGGATGCTGCCCACACCAGCCAATCGTCCAGGTAGGCTTCCACCGGGATTCCTTTCCGGAGTAGTTGATGAATGACTGCATTCGCAAGCTATGTGAATACCCTTGGGGCTATGTTTAGGCCGAAGGACATGGTTCTGAAAACGTACATTTTTTTCTGTAGTTTGAACCCTAGGTAGGGGGAAACTTGACGGTTGATTGGAACATGCTAGTATGCATCCGTCATGTCCATAGAGACTGTGAGTGCCCGTTTGGGCAAAAGGGTCCTTATGTGCTGTAGCGTCAACATTCTGAACTTGTGGTTCACTATGAACTTGTTGAGTGGTGATAAGTCCAGAAGGACTCTGAGCTTTTCCGAATCCTTCTTCGGAACACAAAATAGCCTTCCTTGAAATCTAATGGACTTTGCCTTCCTTATAACTCTTTTGTTCAGGAGTTCCTGAACATATTCTTCCAGTAAGGGGGTTGAGTGTTGGAAGAATTGAGGGAAGTTTGGTGGAGTTGAGCTCCAACTCCACCCTAGACCTTGCTTTATTAGGCTGTGGGCCCAGGGATCGAAGGTCCAACGATCCCGGAAGTGGAGAAGTCTCCCTCATACCGGCAGCATCTCACTTGGAGTGCTGGTTGCAGGACTTACCTCCTTGGCCACGTCCACCTTTGTTGACCCTAACTCTGAAGGGGTGTTTAGAGGATCCTCAAAAGGAACCTCGAGACTTCGGCTTAAAGGTAATTGATTGTCTTTCAAATACTGGGGTGAATACGGGCGACTGGGTTGCCAGCATTTGGGGCACCAGTTGAAAGGTGGTGGTTGGTTGTGCCACCGTCTGGGGCATCGTGGCCATCGGAAGCTGTTGCTGTCGCTTTGGCCTAGAGGGCACTCTTGGTCGTTTTGACTTGTTCTTCGGCTAGGGACCCTCATCAGCGGAAGATTTCCTTTTAAAGGACAAGCCTCATTTGGAGAGGAGATTCCTATTCTCCGAAGCAGCTTTATCTACGACCTCTTTGACCACTTCACTTGGGAAGAGGTCTTTTCCCCAGATATTGGAAGCTAAGAGCTTCCTTGGTTCGTGCTTCACTGTAGCAGAAGCGAACACAAACTCCCTACAAGCCCTTCTGGCTTTAATAAAATTGTATAAATCCTTGGTGATTGTTGCCAAATGAGATTTGGCAAAGACCATGTACATATCTGGGGTGTCTGAGATGCTTGCCATAGTCTCTAAGCCAGTCTGCAAAGACATGGAAGCAGCGAGACATTCTTTAGTCTCCTGTTCTCTGCGCAGGAGAGACTCTGACAGCCTCGGGAGATCTTCGTTGAACTGCCGTCCAGCGATATCTGCCTGTAGCTTCCCAACTATGATGGTGTTATGGACATCCTTCCAATCCTTATCATCTGAAGGGAGGGCGAGGGAAAAAGGTCTACACTCTTCAAGTGTAGAGCAAGGTTTCCTTGCCTCAACTGCCTTTAAGGCTGCCTTAAACCCTTTGTCCATTAAGGGGAAGGCACGTTCGGAGTCAGCAATAAAGGATGGGTGCTTTTTGCTGAGAGCCGGCACCTTGGAACTAGTGAAGGCCCTATCTTTCAAGGTGGTTGTATATACGGCCTGTGCCTTAGATAGATCAAGGACAATCGTCTCCTTCGGCTCTGTTTCCTCCTTGGATGCTGGTTCCGTCCTCAGACAGACATAGCAATCCGGATAGGCCCCTTTACTAGGCCAAAATTCGATTTCCTCTACTGGAACTCTTCCCAGTTTCTCTGAGAGGAAGATCTTCCCACCCACCCCCCCGACATAGGCATATGCTCTGCGTACCACCATGGATTAACATCAGAGAAGGCGGGGAGGTCCTTAATGTTCAACTTCCTCGGGGCTAAATGTGACGCAACTAGCTGATGAATCTCCGTCCGGAAAGATGCTTCTTTCTCGGACGATTTCGTCTGAATGTCCTGCACCATGGACAGTAGCGAGTGTAGCGTACTTGTAATGGAATCTAACTGGGGTGCGGTGGAAGAAGTCGAAGGCGTCGGTTCAGTCGCCGCTGCAGACGATACCAAAATCGTTTCGGTTATCTCGACTCCAGTCTCACGAGGTATCTCATCCTCCTGCTCCAGTTCATCCACTAGGAAATTGTTCTCAGTCTCCTCCGAAACATCAGACATTTTGTCCTCTAGTTGGATGCTCTGGAAGGCATCCGAAACGTCAGGTTCTACCGGAATCTGAACTAAGGGGATCTCAGGTTGAGTCTGGGGAACAATTGCATCCGCAGATGCATTAGGGAAGAGACAATCCCTCATCCTCTCATTAGGAAGGTATGGGCCAGAGGTGTTCTTCTGAAAGCCCCTGTCCCATTTTTGCAGCGTGTCCCTTGCTGCATCCCTAGACTCAGTAGACTTTTGATCATCAAAAGCCTCTTTAATCAGTTTGCCACAAATGGTACATACCTGTGGGTCTCAGTACTTGAGAGTCCCTTTGGTGACTGCGCAGGAAGCATGGGCCCTGCACATGCCATGTCCATAGAAGCTCTTACTACGGACCCTGCAAAAGTTGTTCCCGCACACGGGATGCTCCTTCCGTAAAGAAAGAAAAGCTATAAGTATTCGGTGAAATTCTCAGATTTCAGCATACATATTTTAATTAATATTTGATTAACATTTAATTATTATTTGATTAATATTAGCTTGGATAGAGTAAGCTAGAAAGTAGGAAAGATACCTACATGTATTTCCTGTCCAGCCCATTGCTATGACCTCCTCCAATATTGAACTAAAGATTCATAATGAATTCAAGTGGAATATAATATCCTTGGATATAAGGTGTCTTCTTAACACAATCTTCCATGTTCAATATAGGGGATTAAATTAATGGATAATAACCATTAATTGGTAGGGAGCATCACTCCCTAAAAGTGATGGTCTCACAATTGGCTGCCAATGAACCACTTGTAGGTTGAAAAACTTTTGGGCTACAGCAATGACTGGCAGCGGCATGTCGCCAATATTGCTGGGCTAGCCGGCATCTGCCGGACCCGCTGGCGTATGCCGGGCCCTCCGGAACATGCCGGGCCCGCCGGCACATGCCGGGCCTGCCAGCATATGCCAGACTTGCCGGCATATGCCGGGACTGCTGGCATATGCCGGCCTAACCGATATATGCCGGGTCCAATCTGGGCTCTTTGAAACAGATACTGTCTTCAAAGTAGTGGGTGGCAGGTCGGCAGTTGCCGCTCTGCCCGCTGGCAGCCGAAGGATCCCTCTATCAAGTAGGACCCGGCGGCCACCAGCGGCAACTATATAGTATGCTCATTGTCGTTGGGTTGTCGATCAGTGACACCCAAGGCAAGTGGTGGCAGAGTAACTGCCGGCCGACAGACACCCGACATGGCCAACGGCAGCTACTAGCTACCGGCGGCCGGCCCAGTAAATGGAAAGGCAGAGAGAAAGAGAGGATGGGGGACGGCAAAGGCTCAGCCTTGCCGGCCTACATCCCGAAAGAGGGTGCATGTGGAAGGGGTAATTATATTCAGGCTTCCACTCAACCATATCCCATTCATATGGGATATGGAAGGCAGTCCAAGGGAGGACTGGAGAGCACACTCAATGAAATGAGGGTACCCGCCGGCAGCCGGCCCAGCTGGCAGCAGACAGGGAACCTCAGGCCAATACTATAGATTACCTGTAGGGTCAATTGTAGAACAATGGCCAGAAGGGTGATGGTTCATCCAACACAAAAGAGACAGTGGGGAAGGGGTAAAAGTCCTATAAGTAAGGTAAAACTGTAGAGCATTACCTAATTTGAAGGATTCTGATCTCATAAAGTAACCTCAAGTCGAAGAAATTATTTCCCCGGGTTAGGTTAGTTAAGTGAGAAAGCGGCCATATGACACAATCTCACTAGAGAACAGAATCTCGTACCAGAGATCTTAAGTAAGGAAGAAATAATTTCTTCATACTAAGATCTACTAGTACAGGACTGTCTGCCAGACCGAGGAAGGAGGAAATTGATGTACAAGAATCTCTAGTATGGCCTAGGGAGGACTAGACTCCTGAACGGCAACCTAACTTGACTTGGGAAGCTATTTCACCAAGACAGTAGGATGCCTAACACAGACTTTACTCTGATTTTCCGTTCTCAGCTCAAAACCGTGTCATTGGTTAAGAGAAAGAGACGAAAAACCCCACTAAATTTAGCCAGAACACAGTTCGCAGCGAAGTTAACTGAGGGTAGCCTAAGCTGATCAGAGGGAAGGGGAATTGCTCTTAGATCTCGTTAGAGATAGTATTGACTTAAAAGTTATAGGAGGTGTCAGTCTCCCCTTAAAAGACCATACAAGAGCAATGAGGGACAATTAAGAAAGTATACTAAAGCCCCTAGGCTATTAAGTCTATGAGCATAGAGAATCGATCACCAAACTCTCTTGTATACTATCTTGGAAGAGGAAAATGTAATACAGTATTATCTTAATTGTATAAAATATTGCTTGAGCTTCAATAAAACTTACCAGGAAGGTTATATCATGCATGAAGTGTGTAGGTGCCTAGGCTATGAAGCCTAGCACTCGTGAGGCTCGATCATAAATAGCCAAAACCATGACAACAATGATATAAAATTAACTAGCTAAATATCGAAATAGCTAAAGTTATTAAAGCGAAATAATGCCAGGAAATCGTTCTTGCTAACTAAATGAACAAGAAGAACGAGTGCGTCCATGACGCCATCCGGCTGGCAACAGCTCTTGTTACGTTAATTATGATCTCAATCGAAGCGTAAAACTAGCAAGAGCTTACATTTACACAATCCAAAGATATTACTTAACTTTCCAGAATCTGATGAAGCTGATGAAGGCATCATAGCGACGAAATACTTCCAAAATAGCGAGAGATAACACAGGATAACACCAGTCAGCAAAGCTACTAACGAAAGAATGGCTTGGTGGCGCCTCGCGATGGCGATTCGGTGCACTATTTACAGTACAGTAGGAGAGTCAAGAGCATCGCCTCTTTGACGACTCTCCTATATTCTTGCCATTTTTCCCTCTAGAAGCGAAAATGCTATTGGGGGTGTAGATAGCTATGAGACGTGTTAAGAATACGTCTTCTGATATACGCGATATCCCTTTTTAAATTTTAAGGGATATTTGCTTCAGGAGTTAGAATTCTGGATACCTTCGGTAGATTCTCTGGGATATATCACTGTAGTCAAATATACCTAGGAAACTACTAATGAAGGAGCTGCCATCAGGACGACATGGCCTGAGCCCTAAAATATATATAGAAGCCTGAACACTTTGTCAGAAAAGGTTGATTCCGTGGATTGGAGAGTTACCTCGCCTTACGCTGTTTAATACTCTACATGTTTAGATGTGTATTCGACAAGCCATTGTTGTAGGTAAGAAAAAAAAAGTCTTTATAAGGTAATAATTGGTTTTAAACATAATGAACATAGATTTTCCTGGGAAATACGATGTAGTAATCCATAATATGGGGTTTTACTCAGTCGTACGAGAATTCGGTGATTCTGTTTACTCATGAAAATTTTTCGAACAAGGCATTTTTTTTATGGAGCTCCATTTAATTAAGAGCAAAACTTAGAACAACTTAAGTAAACAATTTTTTTTTTTTTTTTTTTTTTTTGCTTTTTACATTCGTTAATCTAGTTTGAGGAACTCATTTAGTATATATAAGAAAAGTTTCACCTAATTTTAAAGGTGAATCGGTTTAAAGTAGAATAATTCCTACTCCATTCACGGAAGATACATCTATATTCACCATTTAGAACTTACACCAAAAGGCTGATTGACCTGAAACTCCCAGGAGATTTTCACATGAATGCACAAGTCCAATTGTTGAGCGAGAATTAATGTTTTCCAATTATTCCAAAGATTTATTTTATTTGCTGATTTTTAGTATTTATACTTTGAGATTTTTGGTGTTATCGATAATAACAAATATTATACATTATGGTTTTTGTTACAAACCGATTAAATGAAGGAAAAAAAAATTTCATTATAATCTATCAATAACTATAAAAAAAATAGTCTTTTTCTTTCCTTTTACCCTGCGCAATTGGTGGAACCGCTCTACGTAGGTCAAGAAATGATATCTTTATCAAAGTTGGAAATAAAATCACTAGATTTTTCCGTTGCTGACAGCAATCGGACTTCCAAAAGCGATGTCTTCAATAACAGATTTCCTCTACCGGTCGGGGGTATATTCTAATGATATTCCGATCTCACAAATCTGGGATTTATTTTTTCAATATTTAATACTTTTTCCTGTTGAGCGTCAGTATATAGAGCCAATGAGGTTTCAGTTTATAGAAAATTATAGCATTTCAATCATTAAGGCAAAGGACATTTTTTTTCTCACCCTTTATTTTTTTTTTTTTATTAAACACATGCTTATGCTAGATTATTTGCTGTTATTTTGTTCCGCTGTCGAAACACTTCCTACGGTTCAAGTCAAGTAACTAACATGATTTATTTTTACTTCTCGTTTCACACACACACACACACACATATATATATATATATATATATATATATATATACATATATATATATATATATATATATATATATATATATATATATATATATATATATATATATATATATATATATATATATATGATTTATATGACAGGCCATGGCGGAGATGGTTTTTTAAAGTTCCAAGATTCGGAAGAAATAACCAATGTAGAGTTGGCAGATGCCTTTGAACAGATGTGGCAGAAACAAAGGTACAATGAGATCCTTTTTATTATTGACACATGCCAAGCAGCATCCATGTATGAACATTTCTATTCACCAAATATATTGGCTATTGCATCAAGTTTAGTTGGTGAAGACTCCTTATCGGTAAGATATGAAATATTGTTATTTTTACCAGTTTTATTGAAGATTAACATATTTTGTTGTTTTCTATATTTGAATAGCCCCCTCACTAGATGTGTGTGTGTTTATTAATACAAGTTAAGTTATTAGAAATAGAAAGTAAGTTTATGTATAAACATTGTTCAAACAAAGTACAAACCATTGCGTACCTCTCCTTTTTAAGGGCATCATGGGAAGCTTTAAATTCCAAATGGCCTTAAGTGTTCTATATCTACCTCTTATATGATCTATCCTTTCACCAAAAATGGTAAGAAAGAGCATTCTTAGAAAGGAGAATCAATTACAACCTTGAAACTAATTATATTCCATTTATCAGGAATAGATTCAACAATTTCAACACTTTAAGAGATGTCTGAAGTGGCAGACATGTGTTTAACTGATATTGTATATGGTTGTCCCCGCTTTTTGCAATAAGAGATGTCTGAAGTGGCAAACATGTGTTTAACTGATATTGTATATGGTTGTCCCCGCTTTTTGCAATAAGAGATGTCTAGTAGGTTGGCCAGGGCACCAGCCGCCCGTTGAGATACTACCACTAGAGAGGTATTGGATCCTTTGACTGGCCAGACAGTAATGCATTGGATCCCTCTTATTTTTTCTTTGCTTACACTTACACAGAATAGTCTGGCATACTCTTTACATATTCTCGTCTTTCCTCATACATCTGACAACAATGATATACTTAACACTTCTTCACCCAAGGGGTTAATTACTGTACTGCAATTTGTTCAGTGTACTTTCCTCTTGGTAAGGGTAGAAGAGACTCTTTAGCTATGGTAAGCAGCTCTTCTAGGAGAAGGACACTCCAAAATTAAACCATTGATCTCTAGTCTTGGGTAGTGCCATAGCCTCTGTACCATGGTCTTCCACTGTCTTGGGTTAGAGTTCTCTTGCTTGAGGGTACACTCGGGCACACTATTCTATCTTATTTTTTTTTTCTTCCTCTTGTTTTTTGAAATGGTGTGTTGGGCAGGCTTAATAGAAGGGCCATGGATGCCTGGTGGTTTATCAAGAGGTTGTCTTTTCCTTTTTCTGATTTTTTCTTCTCAAAACCATCCTTACTGTCCTCCCTTCAGTTGAAGTGGCTATCCTGGAGGGTATTTAGCCTTGCATGGTGTATCGGCTCCTCCATGTTGACCAGTTTTTCCGACTTTTTATTATAGTCTATGGGTATCATCAATCAGTTTTTTTATTATTCTGTACATATTGTTTTTGTTATAATTCTTGTTAATCTAGTTTTTAAGTATGATGTCTCTTTTTTATTTCTATTAATTCTTATGCTGTCTGGAGACATTGAGCGAAATCCGGGACCAGTACGTCCTAGATTTCGTCAATGTCGTCTTCTGTATTGCAATATTCGTGGTCTTCATGCAAATATCCAAGACCTTACAGTTGCGTCCAGACAGTATGATATTCTTTTGTGCTCAGAAACTTTGGTTTCTAATATGAGGCACTCATCTGAGCTCCTTATAACTGGTTTTAAGAAGCCCATAATGCTAAAACGTGATGCCATTCCTAGGGCCTGGGGAATGGCGGTGTATATTAGGACCGAGTACCCTGCTTCTCATAAGTCCTGCTATCAATGTGGATGTCATGAGATTCAGGTAATAAAAGTTTGTGGCAGGCATAACAACTTTTATTTGTGTTCGATCTACTGGAATCCAGACATGGATGATTCTATCTTCGATTGTCTTCTTACCATTATGGCTAAGATACAAGAAGATGATAGAAAGGCTTCTTTTGTCTTTGTTGGTGATTTTAATGCTCACCATAGGGAGTGGTTAAGTTCTATCTCTCCTACCGATCGCCATGGCTTAAGAGCTTTAGACTTTGCCTCTGATTCAGGCTGTGAGCAAATCATAAATGAAGCTATTCACAGGTCTGGTAATTGCTTGGACCTCGTATACACTGACTCCCCTGGCGTTATAACTAGTAAGGTTGGTTCTCCAGTCGGGACTTCTGATCATGCCTTGATTTCATTATTAGTGAAGACTGAGCAGCCTGTCCCTGATATATCATATTCCTGTAAAATTTATATGAAATCCCAAGCAGACTGGAATGGGATTTTGCATGATCTTTTGTGCTTGAATTGGTCACAATTATATAATAGTGTAGATCCTGTTGTCTCTTTGAATGAGAATCTAGTCAACATAATTGATAGGCGTATCCCTTCTCGTGTGCTAAGGTACCGAATGAAGGACAAACCGTGGTTCAATGATGATTGTAGACGTGCTTATTTGGAGAAGCAGGAGGCCTATCACCTTTGGAAGGGTAACAGATCAGATTTGACCTGGAACAACTATACTCAGCTTTCGAGCTTTTGCTCAGAGAGTTTATGCCTCAACTGAAAAGGAGTACAATTTAATAATAAAAGAAACCCTCTCTGGTACAACTCAGGAACATAAATGGTGGTCTACCCTTAAATCTGCACTCTTTGGTGTAGATGCAACAGTTCCTCCTTTACTTAAACCAGATGGCTCAGTCACTCACTGTCCAAAGGAAAAGGCAACCCTTTTGGCTGATGTCTTTGACAGTAAACAGAGTAATGAAAAACTTGAACTTCCTCATTCCTGTTATCCTGAGGCTAAACTAACTAGTTTAGCTTTTCGATCTCGTGAGATTAAAGATATGTTGATGGACCTTGATGCTTATGGAGGTGTAGACCCAAATGGTATTTTTCCTTTGTTTTTTATAAAGACAGCAGATTTCTTAGCTCCAAAGTTATCTGTTATTTTGCGCAAGTTAGCAAGAAGAGGAGCTTTTAGCACTTGTTGGAGAATTGGTAATGTTACTCCTCTATGTAAATGTGTTTGTTGTAGCTCAAGTCCCACTGATTACCGCCCAATTTCCATAACTCCCATATTATCTAAAGTTTTTGAACGTCTTCTGGCAAAACGTCTTAATAAGTTTGCTGAAGGTAATCATCTACTCCCTAGTTTGCAATTTGGTTTTCGTAAAGGCCTTGGAGTATGTGATGCCCTTCTCACAATCTCCAATGCAGTACAGAAATCCCTTGATTGTGGTCGGGAAGTTCGTATGATTGGCCTTGATTTTAGTGCTGCCTTTGACCGTGTTAATCATGAGGCCCTTGTTTTCAAACTGAAACAGTTGGGAGTGGATGGGTCGTTTCTTAGCATTATTATTGATTTTTTAAGTAGTATATCTCAAAGAGTAGTTGTTGATGGGCACCATAGTGAGTATAGGAATGTGATATCTGGTGTTCCACAGGGTAGTGTTCTTGGCCCATTACTTTTCATACTATATACACATGACATGTGGTTTGGCCTAGAAAATAAGCTTTGTTGCATATGCAGATGATGCTACTCTCTTTGCATCAATTCCATCCCCTGAATGTAGATCTGGGGTTGGTGAATCCCTTAATAGAGATTTAGCTAAAATTAGTGCATGGTGCAAGTTATGGGGTATGAAGTTGAATCCTAACAAAACTCAAAGCATGATTGTAAGTAGGTCAAGGACGGTGGCTCCTCAACATCCGGATCTCAGTATTGATAATGTTTCTTTAAATTTGTATGACTTTTTCAAAATTTTAGGTGTGATTCTCGACAGCAAATTTACTTTTGAGAAACATATAAGGTCTGTGTCTTCTTCAATTGCGCAAAAAATTGGCTTATTGAGAAAGTCTTTTAAGATATTCGGTGATCAATCTATTCTGAAGAAATGTTTTAATTCTTTTATTTTACCTTGTTTTGAGTATTGTTCTCCTGTCTGGTCTTCAGCTGCTGATTCTCATCTTAATTTGTTGGACAGAAACTTACGGTCTATTAAATTTCTTATTCCTGATCTAGATGTTAATCTCTGGCACCGTCGTTCAATTAGTTCATTATGCATGTTGCATAAGATTTCTCATAACTCTGACCATCCTTTACATTCAGATCTCCCTGGACAATTCTATCCTGTTCGTAATACTAGGCAGGCAGTTAATTCTAATAGCCAGGCCTTCTCCATCATGAGGCTCAATACTACGCAGTACTCTAGAAGTTTTATTCCAGCTGTTACCAAGTTGTGGAATGATCTTCCTAATCGGGTGGTTGAATCAGTAGAACTTCAAAAGTTCAAAGTTGGAGCAAATGCTTTTTTGTTGACCAGGCGGACATGAGTTTTTTATAGTTTATATATGACATATTTGTTTTTGACGTTGTTAATAGTTTATATATGACATATCTGTTATGATGTTGTTACTTTTTTTAGAATGATTTATTGTTAATTTGTTCTCTTCAGTTATTTATTTCCTTATTTCCTTTCCTCACTGGGCTATTTTTCCCTATTGGAGCCCCTGGGCTTATAGCATCTTGCTTCTCCAATTAGGGTTGTAGCTTGGATAATAATATATATATATATATATATATATATATATATATATATATATATATATATATATATATATATATATATATATATGATCCCTTTCCAGACCATAATTAACAATTCCCATAAAGGCCGATTCACACGACCCGTTTCCTTTCTGACAGGCAGACTGGTGGCTATTCGCTGTCGAAATGTTGTACATTACAGAAGACGTTCCCTGTCCGTTTACCCCGGCGCGGTTGTCATTGTTTACATAGATTCTGTTACATAAGTCTTGGTAGATAATTCTCTCAGCATTAGAAATTTCGTTGCACCTGCTCTTCTACTAGAAGAGTAGGGGGAAGAGAGATTCAGACGAAAAAGGTAAAGGATATTGGTATATAAGTCATTAAAGAAAAAAAAGTTGAGGGGGGGGGGGCAGGAGTTTTGAGGACTGTATACCGAACTGACAGATGATGAAGTTAATTGTTTATAATATTTCAGAATGTCGAAAGCATAGTTTATCCGTTTGCCTCAAAAGATTGAAATGGGCCTATTCATAAAGAACGCAAATTTCCAAGAAGCCAATATCCAAAGAAAAGACATGCATTTTGCTTGAGGTAAACAATTGCAAACAATGAAAGAATATCATAAAGGTAAAATATTCTCAATACAGGTGAAACTTAAATAAAACAAAAAGGTACCCTTTCCCTCATCTTGAAAAACAAATTTTGTTACTACACGAATAAAAATTTTCATGTCAAACAACTCCTCATACCCTTACACAAGTTCAATTAACTTCTCATCCATGGTGTCAAGTGTCTACAATGAACTAACTACACACTCCCCTACTCTATGAGGAAAAGTCGAGGTTACAGGCCAAGAAAACGAACGGATACGATACGGTTCCTCGTTCACACGAAGCATCATCCACCCTTTGGTTGGGTGGCTAACGGCCGTTAAACCGGCCGAGTTTTCTTACGAAGAAACCCAGATGGCTGAAGACTGGGCCGCCATCAACCTGACGGGTTGTGTGAACGGTTGCAATTGGATACACGTAAGAAAGATGGTTAAATGACGGCCTGCCTGTCGGAAAGAAAACGGGTCGCGTAAATCGGCCTTAATGGTCATGTTCACTGATGTTATCATTATAGGCCGAATCACACGACCCGTTTTCTTTCCGACAGGCAGGCCGTCGTTTAGCGACGTCCACATTCCTTACTTGTATTTAAATGCAACTGTTCACACGACCCGTCACGTTGACGGTGGCCTCCGGTCGTCACCCGTCCCAGTCAACTCGGCTTTCTTCGCAGGAGACCATGGCAGGTTTAACGGCTGTTAACCACCCAACCAACGGGTGGATAATGGTTAGTGCGAGCGAGTACACGTATCGTACCCGTTCGTTTTCGTAGCCTGTGACATTGATTTTTCCTCATAGAGTAGGAGAGTGTACAGTTAGCTCATTGTAAACACCATGAATGAGAAGTTGATTGATATAATTTGATTTTTCAGGCATTAATATTCTATAGCTACCCATGCACATAAAGCAAAGTTTATTTGAAAATTCCGAGGCTATTTTCGTTGGTCGCGTGGCTTTAAAGGCATATGGGTGTAACCGGGCGTAACCTATTTAAAGTGTCGAGCGCCAGAATAAGTCATATACTGTTAAAGATGGTTTTTATTTTTACTTGTTTTTCGGTATTTTTGTTTCATTCATGCGTAAAAAGTCTAGTGTTATCTGGGCTCTCTTCACACCTTTCCTCACTCAAGGTTGTGAGACACCACCAATAGATTACGGATATCTAGTGAAACGAAGCACCTCTTCAATGATTTGGCATAGTAATAATACCACAGCAGGGAGGCTATGGACACCGATAAATTGATTGATATAATATTTTCTGGTTTCCTGATACCTAAGGTCATTGATGCCTATAAACACTGATAAAGGTAAGAGAGAGAGAGAGAGAGAGAGAGAGAGAGAGAGAGAGAGAGAGAGAGAGAGAGAGAGAGAGAGCACTCACACACACACACACACACACACACACACACACACACACTAACGATATCAACACACAAAATGACACCAACGTATGCAAATAGTAATCGTATTAATTTATTTAATAAACAACGACGAATTAAATCTACTATCAAAATATAACCTCTTAGAATGTCGCATGCGAAAATGATTTCAATCATAATGTCAATATGCAAAGTATTATATAATAAAATGTACACACATGCTACTGAAAAGCGCGATTAATCAAAGCTAACTCATCCGATTAAATCATTTGCTCAAATTCGAGAAATTATTTAATGATTTTGAAACTTCATATGTCAACTTATATATATTTTGCATTACTTGTGTAAGGCTTTTTATATAAAGCAATAAATAATATTGCTAGAGATAATTTAATAATAATAATAAGAAAAACATGAAATTCAGCGTGAGGTCACGGCTATTCATATATTCATCTATTTGTATCTTGATCTCTTTTTTTTTTTTTCTTTTTTTTTTTTCTTTAGCAGATGGGGGTTGGGATACACGCATATAACATGACATTTGAGTATTAGCCTGCGAAAAAAAGGGCGGTGGGGGTGGGGGCGGTATCTTATATAAAGAATTAAGACCACAACTCACATATGACAGCGGACATATGCATGGAGTGACTGACAGATAAAGAACATGGATTTAGGGGTCTTACGCTCAGATAGCGTTGGCAATGGTAATATAACAGTACCCTGAAAATATTTAGTTACTAAGTAAAGTGGGTTTTTTGTATTAATTTTTCTTTTTGTGTTTGAAGGTGATTCTGGCCTTAATTAATAGGTAATTATATTATTTTGTATTCAACCCATGTACTTTTTGTTTTCCACTGATTCCACTTTCTGTTTTTACACATTAAAGTCTTTTCCATCAGTCGACACAAGGTATTACATTCACTTTTACTCAACCTACCATATGTGGTCATAAGGCAGTCAACACCCATAGCGCCTAACAAACGTTGGTTACCATGATCGCGGATGATACTGATAACATCGTTTATTTTCTTTGTAACTACTTCAATAAATACAAAAAGAGATAAGTTTCAGTTATATATGAAGTTTATTTTCTTCAACAGTGCATGTTTCTGTAGAGGTAGACGAAACGAAATAAGTTTGTGCTCATTCATTGATTAGTGTGGAACTACGGAAACCTGATTTACTTAAAACATAAAATACATTAAAATATTTTATTACCTGAAAATTGTTATACGTTGTCATAACAATGTTGGTTATATTTCGCATGTAAATAATTTATTATTAATAATAAGTATTGAAAATTATTGTCTAATTAGATTTAATTTCATATAGAAAGAGCGGTACGATCTGGACATTTTTATATATTCTCTTTTCCGTCTACGACTGGCTATTTAAAAGCATAATATCTCTCTTTTTACAATTGCTCACGTAAAGACATAATTCTTTTGTATAATTTATTCTTATGAAAATTTTTTTCACATTTCATCTATATTTATTATTAGATAAAATCCAGAAAATGGTTTAATTATCTTTCAGAATGAGTTTTAATTTCATATTCAGTTTTAAGTTTCAAGATCATCCAACGATGCAAACAAATACGATATAGTAGATTATTTGTAAATCTTTAGTCTCCGCTAGGTGGGGGTTTTTGGTTTTGCGAAATGATGTTTGATTATGCATTGCATTTGCTTTGTCAAAAGCCGTGAAAGGAATCCATCTAGTTAAAGAACAGTTGCTTCAAGATGTATCAGATATAAAACAGATTTTGAAGAAAAGCGAAAAATCTATTTTTGGGTGATATAGCCATGTTGTCCTGATGGAAGGTTCCTTTAGGCAGCTTTCTAAGGGATATTTAGCTACAGTGATACTCCCAGAGAATTGACCATAGGTCTCCAGAATTCTAACTCCTGGTTCGAGTATCCTTAAGAAAATTCTTAAGGATATCGCATAATATCAGGGGACGCATTTCTTGATACGACACATGGCAATCTTCACCCCGAATAGAGTTTTCGCCCTGAGGGGGAAGAGTGGCGAAAATGAAGGGGAGCCGTCATCAAGGTTACTCGGTGGATCCCCTTGCCGTACTACTACAGCTCCACGCATGGCCACTCTTTCCTTTTTAGTGGCGAATTAAGCACGGTGTATCTCTCGCTTGCTCTCGGTGTTTTGTTACTAATTATTGGATTTATCATGCATTCTCCAGCATCTTCATCCTCTGGAAAGTTGAGTATTTAATCTTTCCTTTGTATAATTTTTAGATCCCTTCTCACAGTTGAATTAGCATAATTGAGATGTGTTTATTGGAGCATAGCCTTTCACAGGAGTTTTGGATGCTGTCGAACGCCATATATGCTTTATTTAGTCAGTAGTACGACGTTCCCGGTATTTAGCTTTAATGAATTATAGCTATTTAGGCAAATTATACTAGTGAAGATAAGATCATGCACGTATGTTTCCTCTTCTGTGTAATGTGTCGATCGTATACTAAAGGGTCTCAGCAACGTAGCGTAGTCGAGATCCCGACTCGCGCTGGGCTAGCCTAATGTGAATTAGTAAACTTTCATACATTATCCCCGTTTACCCTCTTGTATCGTTTTATCAATTCAGTTGGAGATAGTATATCTCCTAGAATTACTAATATAATTTGATACTCGTCTCTTTTAGAGATATAAGGGTAAACCCTTCCTTCCCTCTGAGTGCCGCCATTAGGCGACAACCCTATCTTGTTATTGCCATAGAGTAGTGTACTCCAGCTTGACTAGGCTAGTGTTTCCGTCTTCTCTCTTTGCCAGTGAGTATCCCGGCTTTGAATTACGACAGTAACTCAGAGTA
This sequence comes from Palaemon carinicauda, assembly GCF_036898095.1. Classification (NCBI taxonomy): domain Eukaryota; kingdom Metazoa; phylum Arthropoda; class Malacostraca; order Decapoda; family Palaemonidae; genus Palaemon; species Palaemon carinicauda. The sequence continues at coordinate 114,532,792 of NC_090736.1, forward strand.
TTCAGTCTTTTTGTCGGCAACTCTACTGCCGAGAGACTAGTTGTTCCCCTGCCGGCTCTCAGTTGCAGACATAGGAAGCCCGGCTTCCTTAGCCCACAACCGAGAGTGGTGGTAATATTGCTGCCACCTTCTCCCTTGTGATCTAGAAGACATGTCTTATAGCCGGCAAGGTCTTAGGCTGAGGAATCGTTATTCCTCTGTCGCCCAAGACGGCGCTGGTATAGAAACTATGTTTCTGTGTTTGTGACCGATAGTGGGAGGCAGAAGTGCTGCCTTCTTTCGACGCAAAATATAAGACCCTTTTCCCTGCTCCTTTTTGTCCTCTAGTGATGGCCTAGCCGTCACAACATCTTTGTCCGGTATTATACAATCTCCCCGCTTGCTGGGTGGATTGTGATGCCGGCCAGGTTTCTAGAAAGGCAGCTAGATTGCCGCTTCGATCTCCCCCCTAACGGAAGCAATGCTCTGGGAAAGGTTATGCCGGCCATGACAGCTGCAGGTGGGAGACCCTTATAACTTTGAGTATTCTTCAGTCCTCTCCCGGACTGCCATCCACAAACCCTAGACCCAGCAGAGCAGCCAGCAACAAATACTGTGGCTGGATGGAAGCTAGAATGATCACACTCCCCCATTCCATTTAAATCCTCTTTCTGGAAGAAGGCAGTAGGGACAGTAGTCCCTACAACACTAGTTATTGTACTAAACTATAATAGTACGGTAGCCCTTCTCTCCAAGCTTTCTCTCTCCCTGTCGGCTAGTGCCGTCAGGTACTAGCCTAGCCGGCAACAAGTCGTCAGAACTACAATATATGATTATACAGTAGCTAGTATTTTTGCTGTATAGTACATACTGCAGTTAAAAAACTATAAGTATACAATATACAGTAGTATATTTTCCAACATACTCTTTGTATCCTTTCACAGTCCATTGTTGAGACGGCTAAAATAAATGTTAAAATTAAGTATTCCTTCAATATCCTGATGTGCCATTGGTCATAAGAACATCATTTCTTCACCCTTCAATAAAAATAATATTCCATTGTGGAAGGGTTAGTGCTAGTATACACTAACTATAGCTTTAGAATCTAGGGCTCCTCCACCCTAGATCTCCGTAATAAGGAAATTCTAAATATTAATATTGAGGGAAGTCACAGCAATTGCCTGGACAGGAGACACGGATATGTGTCTTTCCTATTTTCTTTCTAGCTTATTATCCTATGCTATAATGATAATAGTATGTGCTAAATTCATGCATGAATTTAATTGGAATTAATTTATCAGTGTGATGAATTACCCCATACACATTTGACCTTTTTCTTTCTTTACAGGAGGAGGCCAAGGTGAAGTGTGAAGGGATCTTCTGTAACCACAAGAGTAGGGACTATTGTGGTCACAGCATGTGCAGGTCTCATGCCCCTGCTCCATCGCAACTGAAACCTTGAGATATTGGGATCCCAAGGATTGCAACGTCTGCTCGGCCTTGATGACCGACGGTTTCGATGATCCCAAGACATCGGAGTCAAGGGATACTGCGAGGGAAACACTTAGGAAGTATGTACGAGGGTTCCAAAAGAACTCTCCGGGACCATACCTACCAAGCAGGTTGTTGAGAAGCTTGCTGTTCCCGAAGGCAACAGCTGATGCCGTCGTACCTCAGGCACAACCCGGACCTCCTTGTGTACAGCTTGCAATAGAGGCCAACATCAACGAGGCTTTACAAGGCATGGACATCCATCAGGAGAGGATGTCAGAAGCATCCTCGGACACCGAAAAGGGTCTCCTTCAAGAGGACCCTGAAGAAGAGGTGGCCCAACCACCCGAAGATGAAGATGATCTTGAGTCGATAGAAACGGAGGACTCTCTTCTGTCTGTGATGGCATTTCAGCCTGGGCCGTCAACTTCTTCGGGTCCAACCCCTCAACTAGACCCGCTGGGCCAAGTGGTTGTGGCCCAGATTCAGCAACTAGTTGACTCTCTATGGAAGGAAAACGAATATGAGGAAGGAATTCCGAGAAGCAACCCATGTAGTTACTTCTCGTGCGTCATACAAGCGACCCAAAGTGTATGACCTGCCACCATGCTCCGAAACCATTTCCCTGGAGGTATGCAGAGTTCATGCCCATGATGAATGGAAAACTCTACATTTGGGAGAAGATGGGGGCCATCCCCCTGGACGACGTTCAATTCTGGCCAAACCTTTCGGCTTACCCGGAATGTTTCATCCGGCTGAAGAGTGAGCTGGTGTCTAATTAAGAAACGGAACCCAAGGAAGTCACGGTTTTCGACCCCGACAAGGCACAGGCTCTCTTGTCGAGTAGCCTGTAGAAGGCAGGATATACCAACTCCAAAGTTTCTGAGTTGAGCAAGAAACACCCTACCTTTCTTGCTCCTTCATCCAGAGCTTTCCCCTTCTCGGGGAAAGCTCTCCACAGTATGCTCAAGGCAGTGGATGTAGGCAAACCATGTCCTACACTAAAGGAGTGTAGGCCTTTGTCTCTGGCCTTGCCCACACGTGAGAAGGATTGGAACGATGTCCATCTAACCCTCTCAGTATCGAAGCTAGACGCGGACATCACAGGACAGCAGTTCAGTAAGAGCCTCCTGAAGCTAGTGGACTTTCTCCTGAGAAGAGAACAGGAGACTAAGGAGAGACTAGCCGCCTCTCTATTCTTCCAGAACTGCATGGAGATGTGTGCAGGCATTGAAAGCACCCCAGACATGTATACAGTCATAGCCAAGATGCACATGGCTACTCTAGTTAGGGACTTGTATGTTTTTGTGAAGGCCAGGAGGGCCTGCAGAGAGTTTGTGCTTGCCAATGCAACGGTCAAACACGAACCCAGGAAGTTGATCACTTCCTGTATCTGGGGCAAGGACCTCTTCCCAAAAGAAGTAGTCCAAGAGGTAGTCACTAAGGCCGCCACGGAGAATAGGAACCCTCTCCAAAATTGTGGCATCTCTGTTAAGAGAAAATCTTCCCCTGATGCTGATCCCCAACCTAAGAGGAAGACGAAGAAGATGTGCTTGTTGATGAATAATGAATATTGAATAAATTTTTGATGGAGAGTAGTAATTGTGTCCAAATGAGTAAGGTTCTATGAGGTTGAGTTAATTTTATTTTTGTGTGTAGAAGAGATAGTGAGATTGGGATGCACCTTTACTTATTTAAAATATTTAAAGCTTTATAATGACCTTCTCAAATTTCATTGCAGCGGTTATGTTTTGATAGGCATATGTTTGTAATTTGCATAACTCAAAAAAATTTAACTGATTTCCATGAAATTTGGTTGATGATTGGCCAGCATCCAAAGACAGTTTGATTTGATTTGGGGAGTTATTGGGTCAAAGATCAAGGTGACGAAAAGGTAAAAAAACGTAATTTTTGCTTCATTGTCGTTAACTTTTATCAGATTTACTTGAAACTAATGCCAAAATGGGCATAATTCAATTGCTTATCTTTTGTTTTGAGATTGATTTAGTCAAAGGTCAAGATCTAAGTAAAAAAGCTTTGTTTTTTGCTATACAGTGGTAATTTTTTATCAGATTTACATGAAAATATTGCAAACAGTTGTTTAATTCAATTGCCTATATGATACAAAACATGATCAAGATTATGTTCACGAGAGGGTCATAACTATTTTTCTAGCTATATCATTAGGCAATTTATGAAATTTGATGGGATGGATAGACAGTTTCAAATCATATTAGGATTTGTTAGCGATTTGGTTAATGATCAAGTTCAAGGACATATTTTTGCCATATCGCAAACAATATTTTTTTTTTCTATTTTGCATGAAACTAATGCCAAAATGTGCATAACTCATTTGTATATCTTGAGATAGATATAAAAATATCAAATGAGGTTGAGATCAACATAAATAGAAGAAAGACAGAGATGATGAGAACAGGATAGCCAATGGAAGGTTAATTATCATTGGAAGGAAAAACGATTTATGAGTTGGAATCATTGAAATGATTAGGAAATTTTGATTTTAATACAGGATATTGAGAATTTGCGTTCAATGAAAGATTGAAAAAAAAACAATTTGTCAATAAGTAAGCTAAGAAAAAATGCAATTTCAAATCGTCTTAAATCACACATAAAAATATGGCTATATATAAGATTGGTGAGATCGGTGTAACTGTTTTGACATGCGTCGTGCTATAACAATGAAAATATATCCAATATATTTCTTAAGTTTGAAAACAAAGCCCTAAGAAAAATATTGTGAGGTAAATGTCAGGATAGGATTAGAAATCAAACTATAAGAGCTATTACACGAATGCGATATGTGGAAGAGATCGTGGTAAAGGGTAGATTGAGATGGTTTGGGCATGCTCTTCACACTCCCCAAGAGAGATTAGTTCACCAAACTCTCAACGGGGCTCCACAAGGCACTAGAAGAGTTAGAAAACCCAAGCCAACATGGCTGAGAACTTTAAAGCCTGAATTTGGAGATGTTGAATAGGGGATTATTAATTTAAAACCTATAGAAAGAGAACACTGTAGAAATCTAACCAAGGCCCTTTGCATCAACCGGAGGAGTTAATCATGATGATGGTGATATATATATATATATATATATATATATATATATATATATATATATATATATATATATATATATATATATATATATATATATATCCTAATTCTTGTATGAATATATGTGTTGTACGTCAAGGTAAATGAACTCTATAGTCATGAGAATTCCACAAAACCTGTAACCTCAGCATGTTGTTGCAGCAAGATTGCATTTTGATAACGAGGGGTAGTTAGATGCCTTTGGGCCCTCGAGTAGACAAGGCTCTCACCTGAGAGAGTGTAGCTGTGTACGGTGTACTTACGAACTTTTTGTAATAATGTGAAAAAAAACCATGTTCCAATGTCTCATTATCCGTCAAGATGGTTGTCAGGTGTAAAAATACGTTTGTTTGTGTACGCTGTGAGCAAAGTTGTTCTTTGAACTGGTAAAATAAAAGTTCAAGATGCCTAGATATGTTTTCTAAACGGCTCACACGTGTCTTAGACAACGCAATAATACCCGCTCCGTTAAAAAAAAAAGAAAGAAAAAAAACTATTCACTTTGATGCACCTTTTTTATTCTACTTTTAAAGATTAACTCAATATTTGTCTCCCACCAATATAACTACTTAGAGTTCAAGATATGTTTTGAAATGTACATCCATTTATTTGCGGATTTTGTTACGTAAGAGGATTCTTCTATTTAAAGAAGATTATATCATGAAAAGGGAGATATTATTCAAGTCAGTATTTCTAACTCGACCCATAGAGAGCTGGTCCAAATATATTTGTTATTTGATAAATAAATATAAGTGATGTATATATATATATATATATATATATATACGGTAGATAGATAAATAGATAGATAGGTATATAGATATACATACGTCCCACTGCTCCTCCGTTTTCATCTCCCACAGTAGCAGTGTCTGCTACCACTGCTACTGTGGGAGATGAAAACGGAGGAGCAGTGGGACATATGTATATCTATCTACCTATCTATCTACCGTATATATATATATATATATATATATATATATATATATATATATATATATATATATATATATATATATATACCACTTATATTCATTATCAAATACAAATGACTTGAATAATAATAATATCTCCCTTTTCATGATATAATCTTCTTTAAATAGAAGAATCCTCTTACGTAACAAAATCCGCAAATAAATGGATGTACATTTCAAAAGATATCTTGAACTCTAAGTTGTTACATTGGTGAGAGACAAATATTGAGTTAATCTTTAAAAGTAGAATAAAAAAGGTGCGTCAAAGTGAATAGATTTTTTTTCTTTCTTTTCTTTTAACGGAACGGGTATTATTGCGTTGTCTAAGACACGTGTGAGCCGTTTAGAAAACACTTTGTGAAATGACCATGAATATATTGTTTCAGAGATAAGTGGTGTTGTAATAATTGTAGGCTTTTTAGATCATGTATTTGTTTTTACTGTACTAATTGGAATTACATAATATTGAGACAGTCAGAAAGAACGATACAGCTATTTCTCTAGCATCGTAGTATTGTCAAAACTGTTATGTCAATATTTCTAGCAAATAAGATGACAGTAGCTGTTAACAATGAGATTTTAAGATTATAAGTAATTAAAAGATGGCTTTGCTATTATTTTTGTTCGGTTCTCAAAATTAAATCAATGTTGATAAGGAAGACTTTTATAAGGACGTGTAATTTTATTTACAAAGTTTGAAACGAAACTGGCACACTTGTGAAGGAGTGTTCAAGAGGAAGAATGTGTTTCATATAGGCTGTAAAATTGTTAAAGATATTGGTTTATTTATAACTGGAGAATTTGATAAGAGGATTTAGTTAAGATTCTTTAGTTTTGAATGATATTTTAATTATTTGAATCTTAATGAAACAGTACGGATGCTCAAGATTTGGTAAAATGCGTTCTACACAAGTCTTTTTTTTTATATGTATGTATGATGTTCGTTTTATTGCTGTAAATATATAGGGCAGACTGTCCAGCTTAACAGATCCTTTTTAGTTTATGGATGAAAGCTATATTCTCTGCATTTGCTTAGATGTTGCAGGGTTACTTAAATAGTCATCTAATTCATCTAGGAATGTGGAAAGTTTGATAAAACTCCTTGATTTGCCGAGTATTTTTCTTCAGATGGTTTGTTTTACAATTAGAAGTTACCAGTAGAATCTTATCTTTATCGTAACAATATGCTTTCTAGAGGTCTTCAAAATAAATAATTTTTTTAGTATAATAAATGTTAGACCTGTTTGTTTGAAAATATATTCATGAGTCAACATATACTCCTATAGTTTCCCTTTTAATGATAATAGTTACTGTAAATTTATTTCAATTTCAAATTTATAAATCTCAAGTTTTAAGGCGTGTGTGAGACATTTAACGATCCCGTTCTGAAATAAGCGATTCTCAAAAATATATTTTTATACTTTTCCACCAGAACAGATAGAGAATTTTAAACTCAAGATGCTTAAAGAAGTCAATTTCTAAAGCCCACATTATTTTTTCCACAATCCTTTGCCATGAATAATACATTACAATTTTCATTAGCCAAAAAATTTCTGATAAGGCTGGTTGGTTATGATGGTTTTGCTTACTTTTGCTTGTTAAGGAAAATATGTAAACGATGAGTTTTTCCTGTTCTAAATTTTCAATTCCTCGATAGCTACTAACTATCTTAACAAGGCTTTACAATATTAACGATAAATCTGCTTGTGATAGACTGTGATTTTTATTTTAATGTTGGTTATAGGGATTCACAATTATTCTCAATAAATAAGCATTCGCCGTTTTTACACAAAAGGCATTCAAGTAATTCATACCAATTCGTTGTTTTACATATCTGTTGAAGATCTATCATAACTTTTAGGGTAATGGGATTATTTATATAAAATGCTTCTACTTTACATCATAGCGTAGGTATAAATTAATCAATCAAATGTGGACGGTAAACAATTAATATTAATTTCTACAAGCATCAATGTTTCCAGTATTGATCCCATTCCCGATGGAAACACTTTTCATGTACGCAGTAATTGTACATTTATTACCAGAGCTTCCATTCACATATATCCCCCCCCCCCCCCTTTTTTTTTCTTTTTTTTTTTTGGCTGGGATGTACTACCACAAAAAAAAATGAGCGTAAAATTTGGCTTCTTAGAGTGAATTATAGAAAAAAAATAGAGTTATACTAGTTAGAGAGCAATCTTTGTGTGTTAATATACTGCATGGAAAAGATTGAAATCAATAAAGATAAAGTAGTAAGTTAAAAGAAAAAGAAAAACATTGAAAATGGTAGATGAAAGAAAATAATAAAAAGGCAAGCGCCAATATTACTGTTAAAGTCTTTATGGCCGCATCAGTTTCAATCAAGCTCAGTTTAACACTTCAATCTATTAAAGCTGAGTTGAAGATTTTCATTTCGTGGATAACTAGAAAGTCAACTTTGAGAGCCAGTTTATGTAATATTGTTATGTGATACTTTAAGGAGCCAAAAAGGCACACATTAAGATATTAATGGGAACTAAAACAATTTTGTGAATACTGCTGAAAATGAAACGAAATATTTCGCAGCGTTATGTATTCCTTCTAATCGTTTTGTTTTGACCATTTTTCATATTGTTAACACTGGTGTCTATCAAATGTAGCTTTCGATCGGTGCTGACATCACAGTTGTTACTAGATTCAACCGAATCTTAAATCTGTTCATGGAAAGACAAACTTATAAGTTCTGTGATATCATCATTATTATTATCATTATCAGCATCTGCAGTTGAATTATAAACCGTTTACTATATATAAACAATGCCTGCATTAACATGCACCTTTGACGTACTTTATGAACTGTATTAACACCAAATCAAACATGTATTATTAAATAAAGTTGGAATAATTGTTTTTAGTGGAAAAATCCAAGTGAAGTGACTTTCAACCGCAAAAACGAATATTTTAACCAAACTTTTTATACTAAATCCATAGTCTTTATCAGATCTTAAACGCAGACCCGTCCTTTCTTAAGGCGTTTTTGAACACATCACATTGTTACGACACGAGTAATTGGAAATATATATATATATATATATATATATGTATATATATATATATATATACATAATATATATATATATATATATAACATATATATATATATATATATGTGTGTGTGTGTGTATATATAATACATATATATATATATATATATATATATACATAAATATATGTATATATGTATATATGTATATATATAAACATATAATATATATATATATATATAAACATATATATATATATATATATATACTGTATATATATACGTATATATATACATATATATATATATATATATATATTATCTATGCTGGAGATAAAACACCAGTAAGGAGTTGGATAAGAAAATGGTAATACTTCCTACGTATGAATATATAATGGAATTAGAGTTGGAACTTCTTTCTTCTTAACAAACATTCAAGAAAATAATTTCTGTAATTTGGCAATCTATTATAAGAAATTTATCTTACACCTCCTCGAAAAATGAAGAAAAAAATTAGTGTTTATACAAATAAGGAAATAATAGCGCAAATGATTATTTTTTTATTTGTATACTTCTGTGTTTAAACTTTCATCTGAGTATATACACATATTGTGCAGTAGCTCTTGTTAGGTAATACCTTGGAGGCAAGGTAAATGGAATTAAATTTTATCAAACAATCACCCAGCTCATATACACGTTGTGCGGGTAATAACGTCAGAAAAAAAAAATAAAAACAAATAGTAACATTATAACAATTTGGTTTATAACAGTGCAAGGAAGAGTGAGTCATGGCTCCCACCCCTATAATGACATACATGGGAATTAGTGTGGCCTGCTCTGGAGAGGTGTACGGTAGGCGACTCATCAGGAACGAGATATGCAGTTTTAGGCAGTCAAAGTAAACCAAGACTTTTTGGCCATGGATGTTGCTCCAAAAAGCGTTTAGTGTACGACTGATCACATGAAAGGGCCTATGTAGATGGGCGTATCCAATGGCATACTAGTTACGTTATGCAGGAAAACTTGTTCAAGAATGCAGATCTGTCGGGGTCTGTTGGGGGCATGGAGTAATTTTTGCAACAACGTGATGTAGGCACCGTAGATTGTCGTAGGAGGTTGCAGCAAAAAATTCAGCAGGGGTGACCAACAGGCAGCCATATACTATTCCACCTGCCAAGCCATCCAGGGCGTTTTTTAGCAGTAGTCCTTAGTCCCAAAAGGACACAGGAAAGCTGTTTAAACCAGTTGGAGTCCCTGCAGTCGGACATTAAGCTGCTTTGGTGTTGCTAAGGCAATGTTCACCCTTGCTCTAAGCAACAAGGATATATGTGGTTGACTGATGCAGGATGAGAGGTGAAATTTGTACCCTTGTCAGAAGTAATATGCTAAGCGATACCAAGTAACCCTATCCATCCAAAGAGTAAGGCAGATATACATAAGGCAGACGTTCTAGTTTCGATGTGAATGTCTTCAAGCTAATGAATGGAGCGGTAGATGATAGTAACGATGTCCTTGCAATGTGTGTAGGAGCCTAACTACGTTGACATGGATGTGGACAAATCAACCACTCCTGAATCCATATGGCAATGTACTTTTCAAGTTTGACATGAAGTAGAGGCAAGGAACGAATCCTTAGCATCCTTAATAATGACCTATCAAATGAAGTTCGTTTTCAGTAGATGAGCAGTAGATTTGCGCCCTGAATGAAGTCAAAAAGCTCTTTGTGCATGGTGTAGGGTATCCAATGTCTAGAGCTACTACTACTGACCTCACAGAGGGGGATGGCATTGGAGTCATTAAGAAACACATCTTTTGAACAGAAGGATGTGCAGGATGTCATACATGCTAGCAGTCTGGATCCGTTTGTTGGGCTTATGCCAAAGCATTTTCATTCAATCCAAGGTGAATGGTGGCCAATATGTTTCTTGTTTTGGGATCACCAACAGGATTTATTTTCGTAGGGACGTGTTGAAGGTTGTAATTGTATTCAGCTATGGCAGAGAGATGTCAGCGTTGATAAGTGGACCAGGTGTAAGACTCTCAATTGAAGGCATCCACCCGAGGTATGTAATCTGGCAAATGACAAAGGATTACCTTCCAGGAAATGGTGAAAGTGACAGACAGCCAAGTGTACCATCAACATTTTGTTGTCAAAGGTAGAGTAGCATCATTTTGCCTTGGACAGCTTTCTACTGAAGTAGGTCAGTGGGTCGGGTTAGCCATTAACCAATTGTTTAAGCACTGCACCAATAGCGATGTTTCTGGCACTGGTGGAGTGGAATATGGTGCTTGTGTCACAGGAAAAATGAAAGCATCATCTTTGGATAGGGAATTCTTAGTGTTGCAGAAGGCCACCTCTAGGAGGGGACCCAACTGCAAGTCCTTGAGAGAAGTGTAGACGGGGTTACAGGTGGCGACAGTGGCTGGCAGGAAATGCTGATAGTATTTGATCATGCTCACGAACTTTTGCAGTGGTTTGACTGGCAAGGGCATGAGGAAGCTTTGGATGGCTTCTACCTTCTCAGGGAAGGGGTGGAGTAATTCAGGAGTGATGTGGGGCCTTAATAAAACTTCGTTTGCGTTAAATGTACAATTTTCATGCTGGACTACAAGAGCGTTCTATTGGTGGAATAGAACACAAGTATGTTGTTCACGTAACATACACAAAAGGGGACGCCCCGTAAAATACCCTCTAGGTAGTAGGTAGGCCAGGGTACCCACCGCCCATTGAGATACTACCATTAGAGAGTCATGGTGTCCTTTGACTGGCCAGACAGTACTACATTGGATCCTTCTCTCTGGTTACGGTTCTTTTCCTTTGCCTATACAGACACCGAATAGCCTGGCCTATTCTTTACAGATTCTCCTCTGTTCTCATATACCTGACAACACTGAGATTACCAAACAATTTTTCTCTCAAGTGGTTAACTACTGCCCTGTAATTGTGCAGTGGCTTTATTTTCCTATTGGTAAGGGTAGAAGAGGATCTTTAGCTATGGTAAGCAGCTCTTCTTAGAGAAGGACACTCCAAAATCCAACCACTGTTCTCTAGTCTTGGGTAGTGCCATAGCCTCTGTACCATGGTCTTCTACTGTCTTTGGTTAGAGTTCTCTTGCTTGAGAGTAAACTTGGGCACACTTTTTTATCTGGTTTCTCTTCCTCTTCTTATGTTGAAGGTTTTATTGTTTATATAGGGAATATTTATTTTAATGTCGTCACTGTTCCTAAAATATTTTATTTTTCCTTGTTTCCTTGCCTTACTGGGCTATTTTCCCTGTTTTGGCCCCTGGGCTTATAGTATCCTGCTTTGCCAACTAGGGTTGTAGCTTATCATTTATTAATATAAATAATAATAATAATAATAATAATAATGATAATAATAATAATAATAATAATAATTAGGAAATGGAAAGTGGCTGAAGCATTGGGGAGGCCAAAACATGAATAATTGAAGGTGAATATACCGAAAGGGGTGATGATGGTGGTCTTTAGGAGGTCTTTTGGGTTTATTGGCACCTTATACTACCACTTTAAGAAATCAAGCATGGAGAAAACCTTATCACATATAGGATGATTAAAGTAAAAATAAGAATATTAATGGGGTTAATTTAAGATAAAGGAAATAGGGCAGTGGTTACCGACCTATGACTTCATCCCAAAGATTCCTCGATATTGTAAACTCTGTCACAAGCCGCCGGGCCTGAAGAAAGAGTTGCACCATTTTTGTTGAATGTAAACTGTTGTGGTTCTTTTACTTACCAGGTCAATGCATGAGGAGAAGTGGAAAAACTGGGTGATTTGAGGCAGTACAACTTAGATCTGCGTGACTTATCCCTGGATAGGTACGGTGGGTCGTTTGCGACCCCGAGCGTCAAAAAAAAACAGGTTTTTCTCACGTGACTCACCCCTGTGACTGAATTTGTGGGTGATCGACCTGCAGGAGGTGTCTCCCCTACACGCTCTAGTAGTGTCCAGATGTGCATTGCTGTAGCTGTACTCCTTCCCCGATTTCTGAGACGCGTCGGGGTCGTTCGCGTCCGAGTTTACCCTTCTGAGGTAGTTTGCATAATTATCAAAGTTATTACGTATTATGAAATTGTCGTAGAATGGTGTAACTTGTATAGGTTATCAGTTGTGGAAAGTCTTGGTGGATTGTTTGGCTACCATGTGCATGTTTTTTTTTTTAGTTAAAATGTCGTTCATCACCACGAGGACCATTTTACCGCGAGTGCCCCTTTTTCATTTTTTTTCATTTTTTTGCCAAGTCATTTTTCCGTAAGATATTGCCAAATAGTGTCGTAAAACTTTTGCTTGTTTAGTGTTGGAAAGTGTGTCTAGATGATCTGGCTACCCATGCATGACTTTGTTTTTGTCAGATACGACGTAGTTATTGGTATATTGGGTATTTAACTGCGGTTACCAATTTCTGTTTTTTTTTCAATATTTGTAAAAATTACTACGTAGTAAGGAATTGCCGTATATTATTCATTTTTTTTTCATGTTTATGTGTTAGAAAGTGTGCCTTGATGGTTGGGCTAACACGTGCATGTCTTTTTTTTTATCTGAGATGTCGTATATTAGAATGTCGGGCATTTTACCGCGAGTGTCCCTTTTTAATTTTTTTAATTTTTTTGCCAAGTCATTTTTCCGTAAGATATTGCGAAATAGTGTCGTAAAACTTTTGCTTTTTTGATGTTGGAAAGTGTGTCTAGATGATCTGGCTACCCATGCGTGATTTTGTTTTTGTCAGATACGACGTAGTTATTGGTATATTGGGTATTTAACTGCGGTTGCCAATTTCTGTTTTTTTTTCAATATTTGTAAAAATTTACTACGTAGTAAGGAATTGCCGTATATTATTGATTTTTTTTTTTCATGTTTATGTGTTAGAAAGTGTGCCTTGATGGTTGGGCTAACACGTGCATGTCTTTTTTTTTTATCTGAGATGCCGTATATTAGAATGTTGGGCATTTTTCCGCGAGTGCCCCTTTTTATTTGTTTTGCATTTTTTTGCTTAGTCATGTTACCGTAAGGAATTGGCAAGTAGTGTCGCAAAACTTATATTTTTATAGTGTTGGAAAGTGTTTCTAGATGATCTGGCTACCCATGCCTATTTTTTTTTTAGCCAGATATGGCGTATATATAAGTATGTGTTCGATTTTCCTGTGATTGCCATTTTTTCGTTTTTTCCCATTTCTTTCAAAATTACTACGTACTAAGGAACTATCACAGAGTAATATTTCATTTATATGTTTATTTGTCGGAAAATATGCGTTGATGGTTTGCCTAGCACGTGGCTGAAATTTTTTTTTTCTGAAATGCCGTATATTAGAATGGCCATTTTTCCACGAGTGCCCCTTTTTATTTGTTTTGCATTTTTTTGCTTATTCATGTTACCGTAAGGAATTGGCAAGTAGTGTCGCAAAACTTATATTTTTATAGTGTTGGAAAGTGTTTCTAGATGATCTGGCTACCCATGCCTATCTTTTTTTTAGCCAGATATGGCGTATATATAGGTATGTGTTCGATTTTCCGGTGATTGCCATTTTTTCGTTTTTTCCCAATTCTTTCAAAATTACTACGTACTAAGGAACTATCACAGAGTAATGATTCCTCTAGATGTTTATTTGTCGGAAAATTTTGTTTACTTTTTTTTTGATTGAATATCATCAAATTTTTTTAGCTAAAATATTGTTTTACATTTTTTTGTTTCGATTTTATTTCCCTTCAAAAAAAATTTTTTGGGTCAGAATTTTAATTTTATAGTCGTAAAATAATCGACAATTATCCAGCAACCCACCATACAATTTTTATGCATATCCAATAATAATTAGATTAGTAAATAACACCTTGAAATTGACATACCCTTCCTACATTTCAAGTGGCAGATTAGGGAGTCTGAGTCAGTGTGGTTGGCGGCCATTTTGTGGACATATCCGAAGCGTAAGCTGCCCTATCTATATATATTCTTGTTCCCTATAGAATTTGTGATATTTTGGTATATTTTTACCTGCATAAATATCATATTATATATTAAATATATGTATTTTTTTACGAAATTTCCAAGTACACAAAAAATTACCTTTAGATATGGCCCCTGATATAAATGTAATTTACAAAATAATGAAGATTTTTTTTACATATTTCTATTTTAGGATAACATATGTTTATTCCCTAAAAAAAATTAGCCACTTCCTATTTCATTTGGGTACCCAAAAAAATTCATGAAATTTGGACAATTTTTTTTGGCCAAAAAAAGTTACCCTTTTTTTCTCATTTCAGATCTTCACCTCCATGGGTCTGACTTCATCCAATATACATCAAGATGTGTCCTAAACATTCAAGAATCAATTCCTAAAAGGATTTGTGTATATATGTATAACCTTTTTTTTATGAATTTTTATGTCAGGTCTTTTTTTTTTCTACTTAATTTTTTAAAATATTTATAATAAATAGTTTTTCTGCAGATGAGTAGTATTTATCTTTACAGTTGTTTTAAGCATTCATTGAAGTTTTTTTGGCAAAAGAAAAAAGGAGGTTACTGCAAAAACTGATTTTTCAAGAATTTTTTTTGGCGTCGGGGTCGTTCGCGTCCGAGTATACCCTTAAAGGGGTGTCCGAGGACCGTACCTATCCAGGGTTATATCGTGGATGCCATGTAGCAAAAGGATACCACCTATCTACTAGCGGAAGAACTTGGCCTCAGAGAGACTGGGGCCAAAAAAATTCACCTTAGGAAGTAGAGTGAGAGGAGTCGGGCGTGGAAGAAAGCTGCATGCCCTAGTCACCAGTGGGTGATCATTACGCCTAAACAATACTCCACTAGGTAGGGATTTTATTAGCAACTTTCACCCTGTACATATAACGTGAAACAAGTATTATATGTGTGCCCCTCCCTATTGTTTGACTTTGATATAAATTAAAACTAATATTTAGCTAATAAGTCAGATTTGGGACTTGTGATATATTGCTCTAAGTCGGTTCTCCCCGAGTGTGTCTGTAATTGACAAGGTGCAATTGATTATTATTGTTATGATTAATCGTCTAATTCCCCACCTCTCATCA
>NC_090736.1:114563436-114570936 GCF_036898095.1 Palaemon carinicauda
AAAACGTTCAACTTTCAATTTCTGTATTTATATCCCTTTTTTAGTATAGCTTAGCTTATATTATTATTATTATTATTATTATTATTATTATTATTATTATTATTATTATTATTATTATTATTATTATTATTATAATAATAATAATAATAATAATAATAATAATAATAATAATAATAATCTGACTAATAAAATATGATTCGTGCGGTCATTAAGTAGAGCAGTCTCGGCGTAGCCATTTGATACTTTTGTATTCCAAGTTTAATTAACACATTTCAAAGCGCATAATGTAACATCGAACTGTTGCCAGTCACATTTAGGCAACCGACAATTTGCGGGAATGGCCGCGTGGCACAACAACGTACAAGGGCTCCTGTCTCCGTCCACACTGGCGTTTTTGTTACGAGAACATGTTGGGTTACGTTCTTTTTCACGCGTTTCTGCTTAACATTTAATTGCATGCAAAGCGATCCACCGCTGAGCAAAGACCTGTTAGTGAATATTTCGTGTTAGTATTTTAACCAATATACTCTTAGATACAATTATGGCAACGTGTATACATTTCTGATGTTACCTCTCATTGTATTCTATTTTCATGCCAAGTTTAGAGTCAATGTTCATGATGCAGGGGCATCATCAGTTATGCTCCCAACCTTGTACGCGTAACCTCGTACCGTCGTACGGCAAATGCCTTGTTTGTCAATTTTCAATAATGATTATCTATCGCGCCTCATATAAAGATAGTATAGGATCAGCTCTAAGTTCTAATAGATTTGCCTACTGAAATATAAGTAATTTTCTATGTGGTTGATAAGGTACCCGCTTTTAACAGTCAACCAAAAATGTGTAGATATCTTAGTTGTGTTTATTAAATCTATAGATGAATTTCAAAAGATAATAATAATAATAATAATAATAATAATAATAATAATAATAATAATAATAATAATAATAATGATAATAATAATAATAATAATAATAATAATAATTATTATTATTATTATTATTATTATTATTATTATATATATATATATATATATATATATATATATATATATATATATATATATATATATATATACATATATATACATATATATATATATATATATATATATATATATATATATATATATATATATATATATATATATATCCTATATACATATATATATATGTATATATATAATACTAGATATAATATATATATATATATATATATATATATATATATATATATATATATATATATATATATATATATATATATATATATATATATATATATATATATATACAGTATATATATATATATATATATATATATATATATATATATATATATATATATATATATATATATATATATATATATATATATATATATATATATATATATACGTTATATTGGGGGACAAATGCCAAATACTTTGGAGAGTATTTCGTTTAAAAAAAATAGTTTTAATAATCCCTTATATAGGATATTACATTGTTTTCTATAATGTGGGACAATTACATTACATTTTTATTTTAGTGCGTCGACGTTGGTCCATGAATTCCTATTTTTTTCCATATCAAAAGAGCAAACATGAAGCCCCGATCATGTATTTAGTGGTCTTATTTTATAAGGAAAAATGGAAGGGACGGTAATTGATAGTTTGCTCTTTATTCATTTTATTACTGCAAAACTGTTTATGATATTATTATATAAAATGTGCGTGAAACGGACAATATTTGTTCAAAATATGTTGCATACTCACCCGTCCCCTATCTCTCTCTCTCTCTCTCTCTCTCTCTCTCTCTCTCTCTCTCTCTCTCTCTCTCTCTCTCTCTCTCTCAGAAATACAAATATTGGCAGAATTGGAACTATTTCTGGCCTGCTTTTCACCTGAGCAAATAAAAAGTATTACTCGCGTGATGTTATTTCCATTTCCCGTTTCATACCATATTATTTAGCCGAGTTGCATATATGTCTTTTAACTATAAAATAGCGAGTATTTGGACAAAATCAAACATAGTCGACCAAAATTTATTTATTGAATGTGGAGATTTCAATGAAAATATGAAAAAAAAAACTTGTTGTTGTGTGGTGTGTATCAAAATATAAACAAACTACATTTTTTCACAGAATGGTTAATGTGATGACGAACATATGTTGAATTATTCATGTTATTGCTTCGGTGGTTTTTAATTGGCTATTCCATATAATTTAATTACCTTACCTGAAGGTTTCTGTATTACTATCAATCAGATTCAATATAAAATCTCACCTTAGTTATTGAAGTGGGGGCTATATAAATTGCTCTACAAAAATTAATAAACAGTGGCTTCCTTTTGATTTTATTTGTTTTGATAATTCTCATTTTTAGATGGATGAAATTCAGCAAAAAGCATCTGTTTTATCTGAACCAACACAGCTATGAATATTATGTTAGTCACTCTCTAGGAATTCGCAAAACTTATACATCATTAGATATGGTACTGTTCTTACTAAATCACTTACCGATTTCTCCGCTATTGCTATTGTCTCTATTTCGTTTATATTCTTCTCCTCCATTAGACAAAATGAGCCATTCACTGGCCCATATTACGGGTCTAATGGAAAACTTTCGCAAACAAGGTGAAACAAAGGAAGCGAAATTCAAGAAAGAGCTCCGTGAAGCTCCACTCATCGCCTCCCGAGGGTCATTCAAGCGACCCAGAGACCAAGATCTCACGATATGCTCCAAAACCAACCCCTGGAGGTGTGTGAAGCTTATGCTGATTTTGGACGGCTAACTCTACATCTAAGAGAAGATGCGAGCTGTCCCTTTAGACGAAATCCAGTTTTGGCTAAGCTTTAACGCTTTCCTTGATTGCTTCATTCGACTGAAGCATGAACCAACGTCACAAAAAGAGACGGAACTTAAGGAAGTCATGGTTCTCGACCATGATAAGGCACAGGCTCTCTTGTCAAGTAACCTGAGAAAGGCGGGTTATTCGGTGTCAAAAGTGTCCGCCTCGAGTAAGAAATACCCTACCTTTCTTGCTCCTGCTTCAATAGCATTCCCCCTTATGTAGAAGGCATTTAAATCGGTTGCCAAGGCAGTGGAGGCAGGCAATCCATGCCCTGCACTTAAGGAGTGCAGACCTCTGTCACTAGCCTTGCCCATGCAGGAAAAGGATTGGAAGGAAGTGCACTTAACCTTGTTAATAGGGAAACTGGACGCGGACATCGCTGGACGACAGTTTAGCGAGAATCTCCTTAAACTTTCTGAGTTTCTCTTTCGCAAGGAACAAGAGACAATGGAGAGACTTGCGGCCTCCTTATCCCTACAAAACTGCATAGAGATGTGTCCAGCCCAACGAAGTACCCCAGAAATGCTCAAGATCTTGTCCAAGATGCATATGGCCACCTTAGTAATTGACCTATATGCCTTTATGAAGGCTAGGAGAGCCTGTAGAGAGTTCGTGTTCGCTGCTACAACCGTGAAACATGAACCCAGGAAGCTGATATCTTCTAACATCTGGGGTAAAGACCTCTTTTCAAGTGAAGTAGTCAAAGAGGTAGTCGAGAAAACCACCACTGAGAATAAGAACCTTCTCCAGGAGTTGGGCATCTCTTCAAAGAGGAAGTCTTACCCAGATGTTGGTCCCCAATCTAAAAGGAAGATGAAGAAGTCTACACTTTTTCCTCGGTCTGCTCGACAACATCCCGCAGTTTCTATAACCGCGGTGCCCCAGGGAGGTGGTTGAGTAAGTAAACCTTCTGATCAATCGAAGCAAAGAGACGCTTCTGGTAGGAGGAGGCTCCAATAGGATCGTTGGACCTTCGATCCTTGGGCCCAAGGCCTAATCAAGATTGGACTAGGATGGAAATTAGAGACGTCTCCTCCATCATTTCTTCAACTTTTCCAAAATTCCAACCCTGTATTAGAAGAGTATACCCTATAGCTCTAGAGCATACAGGTTATAAGGAAAGCAAACTCCATCAAATTCCAGGGAAGGCTGTTTTGTGTTCCCAAGAAGGACTCAAGAAAACTCAGAGTCATTCTGAACTTGTTGCCACTCAACAAGTTCATAAGAAACAACAAGTTCAGGATGTTAATCCTTCTACACATAAGGACCCTATTGCAAAAACGGGCATTCACAGTCTCGATAGACCTGACAGATGCCTATTGGCAGCTTCTAGTCAGGCGCCCCCTCTTCTCCAACCTAGGATTGAAGTTACGGAGGATAAAGTAGGTTTAGAGCCATTCTCTTTGGACGAAACACAGTCCCAAGTATCTTCACGAAATTGGCGGACACAGCCCTGCAATAACCATGCCTAGAAACTGTTCGTGTAACAAAGTACCTGGACGACTGGCTGGTGCAGGCAGGATCCGAAGCAGCTGGTCTCCAAGCATCTAAAGAAGTCTCGACTCTCTCTAGCTCAAAGGTTTCAATGGCTAGAAAACTGTTGGAACCTGAAGTCACATTGTCTCTTTTATCCCGTAGGGAAGTAGAAGGAGATCACAGGGTCGGTCAAGAGACTACTGTAATCCGACAGGATTTCAAAACAGCAACAGGAAAGAGTACTGAACCCTCTCCAGTTCGCGGCAGTGACAGACCCAGTGCTAGGAGCACAGCTGAATGATGCGTCAGGATTCTGGAGAAGATACGCATCAAACTCTCAAAGAGATCTAAAATGATGGATATTGGTCTTCACTTGATTACTTCTCAACCCGTGGTTGAAGGCCAAAAGCCTAATGAAGACCGTGACCTTGCAACCACCTCGACCATCGAAGATCATCCACACAGATGCCTCGATGGAAGAATGGGAATTTCACTCCCATCAGAGGAAAGTCCAAAGGACTAGGTCATTTCTGTTCAAGGCCCTTCTCATCTACATTTTGGAAGCCACGGCAGTCCTGTTGACTTTGGGGAAACTCTCTGCACGCAGATCAGACCTCACCAGGCTGATCTTGGACAGCAAAGTGATAGTGAGATGTCCGAACCGGCAAGGCTCGAGATCGCCGCATATATTCTATGCGATATTTGCCTTCCCTTACCTAAAGAGATGGCACCTATCAGCAGTTCACTTACAAATGATCCGCAATGTGACAGTGGATGCTCTACTCAGGCTCAAGCCCATAGAGTCAGAATGTTCCACAGACGCACACCCATTCTCTTCCAGATTGGAACAAGTCCAGGAACTGCAGATTGACCTCTTCGTGACAAGCGTCATCAAGAAACTAACACGATATGTAGCGCCATGCGAGAACCCTCTAGAGGAGATAATGGACAACATGTCCATAGTTTGAAACAGATGGACCCGGAAATCCCTGTTCCTTCCATCCAATCTCCTGGTGAAGGTCCTCAACACGCTGACATCCTTCTAAGTAACGGCAGCTTTATTAGCTCCCAAATAGCCCAAGATCAATTGGTTCCCTCTAGTGAGGGAACTGAGGCTGAGGCTGGCACTTTTACTGAACCCAACACTGTCTCAAAAGGTTCAGAAGTTAATTGTCTCCAATACATCACAGAGAACCCAAAACCTTCATTACATGATTTTCTTGACCTAGCAATTAAAAGATTTGGGATCTCAGAAGGTAATATAAAGTTCCTAGATAAATGTCTGCTAGAAGACGATATGAATTGTCTTTGAAAAAGTGGGTTGCTTTTGTTAAAACAAGAGGACCGAAAGAGATTTCAATACACTTCTGTCTGTCCTTCTTTATCCACCTTCATAATCAAGGTCTGGCTGCTAACACGATAACTAAGTGTAAGTCTGCCTTGACTAGACCTCTGCTATATGCCTTTCAAGTGGATCTGACGAACGAAATCTTTAACAAGATCCCGAAGGCATGCGCTAGGCTTAGGCCAGCAGCACCTCCGAAGCCCATCTCATGGTCTTTGTACAAGGTCCTACATTATGCTTAATCCGTGAACAATGAAGATTTTTCGCTTAAGGGTCTAACCCAGAAGGTTATGTTCCTATTCACTATAGTCAAGGGGGCTTAAATTAGTGAAATAGTAGCCCTATCAAGAAATGAGGGCCACATTCAGTTCACAGAAGTCGGAGAACTGAATCTCTTTGCTGATCCAGCCTTTCTCGCCAAGAACGAGCTACCCACTAAATGATGGGTTCCCTGGAGAATCTGCCCTTTGAAAGAAGATGTCTCTCTATGTCCAGTAGAGTGTCTAAAGGTCTATCTTTGTAGAACTTCCGACTTCAGGGGAGGTCAGCTCTTCAAAGGAGAAACCTCAGGATCAAACTTATCCCTAAAACAACTGAGGGGGAAGCTCACCTACTTCATTTGCAGAGCGGATCCTGACAGTACACTTGCAGGTCATGATCCGAGGAAAATTGCTTCATCACTGAACTTTTTTCAGTATATGGACTTTGAGAGTCTTCACTGATATACTGGATGGAGATCATCCAAACTGTTCTACAAACACTACACTAAGCAAGTCCATGAACAAAACCATTATGTGGTGGCGGCAGGTAGTGTATTAAAACCTGCTGTCTAGTGCTGCGATGAACAGTTAATTGATTAGGACTATCAATTAGGGTGAAAAGGTGTGGACACTTCCAGTGTGATACCTTTTAAGTGAGTGTTACCATGGTGACACTAAGACTGTTTAAAATCTCAGGTAAAGAATTATACAGATAACACTTTTGCCGTGTGTACGTAGTACACAGTGTTGGTGGTATACAACATTACAGAATGTATATTGGGAAAATTTATCAAAATTTTCAGCTTTAGAGTGGCACACATCATTTCTTCCCTTTCAGGGAGGAAAAATATTTTCTGTATATGTTGCACATATAATTCCTTTAACATGTTACATTAATTTCACTCGTTTTCCATTTAGTTATTTATTCGAAATAAATGTCTATTAGAATGTAATTGCATCATACCTCGACCTGCAATTTGCACATTATATATGCAAGAGTTCTCGTACTTACTTATGTAATAAACCTCGTATCATTGTATGCTTACAAACAATGGATATAGTTGACACTTATATTGTTCCGACAATATATACAAACCGTGAGACCGTCTGTATATCACGTGGATACTTGTGTTTGTTCATACAATATATGCTGACCTTGAGGCCCTTATCTACTGTCTAGTATGACTCTTCCCTGCATGGGGTAGGAAGTACTAACATTGCCTATGATTAGTGGTAATGACAGATAACGGTAACGTCATTTGTCACAATGGTCTAGATGACCATAAAAAAAATTGTCCCAAGGTTAAGGCACTATGAAAATCCACAGATACAGAACTTTCAAGTAATTCTCTGGTAAACTTCCTTCAGGACGACATGGCTTGAGCCCAAAGAATGGATTTTGAGCGAAGCGAAAAATCAATTTTTAGGTGAGAGAGCCATGTCATATTGATGGACCCACCGTCCTTTTCTATAGAAAAGGCCTTGGCAGGATCCCTCCCAAAACTACTAAATCTGTAACACCATACTCAATGCTACAAGGAATAACCGCCATATTGAATATGGTGCCATCTTGATATTCAATAG
>NC_090736.1:114575936-114580936 GCF_036898095.1 Palaemon carinicauda
TTGTTCTCTAGTCTTGGGTATTCCCATTGCCTTTTTACCTTTGTCTTCCACTGTCTTGCGTTAGAGTTCTCTTGCTTAAGGGTACAGGCGGGCACACTATTCTATCTTATTATTATTTTTTTCTTCCACTTGTTTTTTTTTTTTCAAATGGTCTGTTGGGCAGGCTTAACAGAAGGGCCATGGATGCCTGGTGGTTTATCAAGAGGTTGTCTTTTCCTTTTTCTAATTCTTTTTCTTCTCAAATCCAACCTTACTGTCCTCCCTTCAGTTGAAGTGGCTATCCTGGAGGGTTTTTAGCTTTGCATGGTGTATCGGCTCCTCTATGTCGACCAGTTTTTTCTACAATTTACTATAGTCTATGGGTATCATCAATCACTTTATTTATAATTTTGTACACACTGTTTTTGTTATAAATCTTGTTAATCTAGTTTTTAAGTATGATGTCTCTTTTTTATTCCTATTAATTCTTATGCTGTCTGTAGACATTGAGCGAAATCCGGGACCAGTACGTCTTAGATTTCGTCAATGTCGTCTTCTGTATTACAATATTCGTGGTCTTCATGGAAATATCCAAGACCTTGCAGTTTTGTCCAGACAGTATGATATTCTTTTGTGCTCAAAAACTTTGATTTCTAATATGAGGCACTCATCTGAGCTCTTGATAACTGGTTTTAAGAAGCTAATAATGTTGAAACGTGAAGCCATCCCAAGGACTAGGGGAATGGAGGTGTATATTAGGACAGAGTACCCTTCTTCTCATAAGCCCTGCTATCAATGTGGATGTCATGAGCTTCAGGTAATAAAAGTTTGTGGCAGGCATAACAACTTTTATTCGTGTTCGATCTACCGGAATCCAGACATGGATAATTCTATCTTCGATTGTCTTCTTATCATTATGGCTAAGATACAAGAAGATGATAGAAAGGCTTCTTTTGTTTTTGTTGGTGATTTTAATGTTCACCATAGGGAGTGGTTAAGTTCTATCTCTCCTACAGATCGCCATGGCCTAAGAGCTTTAGAATTTGCCTCTGAATCAGGCTGTGAGCAAATCATGAATGAAGCTACTCACAGGTCTGGTAATTGCCTGGACCTCGTATACACTGACTCCCCTGGCGTTATAACTAGTAAGGTTGGTTCTCCAGTCGGGACATCTGATCATTCCTTGATTTCATTAGTAGTGAAGACTGAGCAGCCTATCCCTGATATATCATACTCTTGTAAAATTTATATGAAATCAAAATCAGACTGGAATGGGATTTTGCATGATCTTTTGTGCTTGAATTGGTCACAATTATATAGTAGTGTAGATCCTGTTGTCCCATTGAATGAGAATCTAGTCAACATAATTGACAGGCGCATTCCTTCTCGGGTGCTAAGGTACCGAGCGAAGGACAAACCGTTGTTCAATGATGATTGTAGACGTGCTTATTTAGAGAAGCAGGAGGCCTATTATCACATTTGACCTGGAACAACTATACTCAGCTTAGAGCTTTTGTTCAGGGAGTTTATGCCTCAACTGAAAAAGAGTACAATTTAACCATAAAAGAAACCCTTTCTGGTACAACTCAGGATCATAAATGGTGGTTTACCCTTAAATCTGCACTCTTTGGTATAGATGTAACAGTTCCTCCTTTACTTAAACCAGATAGCTCAGTCACTCACTGTCCAAAGGAAAAGGCAACCCTTTTGGCTGATGTTTTTGACAGTAAACAGATTAATGAAAAACTTGAAATTCCTCATTCTTGTTTTCCATAGGCTAAACTAACTAGTTTAGATTTTCGATCTCGTGAGATTAAAGCTCTGTTGATGAACCTTGATGCTTATGGAGGTGTAGTCCCAAATGGTATATTGCCCTCGTTTTTTATAAAGACAGCAGATTTCTTAACTCCAAACTTTTCTGTTATTTTGTGCAAGTTAGCAAGCAGAGGAGCTTTTAGCACTTGTTGGAGAATTAGTAATGTTACTCCTCTATGTAAATGTGTTTATGGTAGCTCAAGTCCCACTGATTACCGCCCAATTTCCATAACTCCCATATTATCTAAAGTTTTTGAACGTCTCCTGGCAAAACGTTTTAATAGGTTTGCTGAAGGTAATCATCTACTCCCTAGTTTGTAATTTGGTTTTCGTAAAGGCCTGGGAGCATATAATGCCGTTCTTACAATCTCCAATGTTGTACAGAAATCCCTTGATTGTGGTCAGGAAGTTCGTATGATTGGCCCTTATTTTAGTGCTGCCTTTGACCGCGTTAATGATGAGGCCCTTGTTTTCAAACTTAAACAGTTGGGAGTGGGTGGGTCGTTTCATAGCATTATTATTGATTTTTTGAGAAATAGATTTCAAAGAGTTGTTGTTGATGGGCACCATAGCGAGTATAGGAATGTGATGTCCGGTGTTCCACAGGGTAGTGTTCTTGGCCCATTACTTTTAATACTATATAGACATGACATGTGGTTTGGTCTAGAAAACAAACTTGTTGCATATGCAGATGATGCTACTCTCTTTGCATCAATTCTATCCCCTGGATGTAGATCTGGGGTTGGTGAATCCCTTAATAGAGATTTAGCTAAAATTAGTGCATGGAGTTGAATCCTAACAATAATCGAAGTATGATTGTAAATAAGTCATGGCCGGTGGCTCCTCAACATCCGGTTTTCAGTATTGATAATGTTTCTTTAAATTTGTATGACTCTTTTAAAATTTTATGTGTCATTCTCGACAGCAAATCTACTTTTGAGGAACACATTAGCTCTGTGTCTTCTTCAATTCCACAAAAAATTGGCTTATTGAGAAAGTCTTACAAGATTTTCAGTGATCAATCTATTCCGAAAAAGTGTTTTAATTCTTTCATTCTACCTTGTTTTGAGTATTGTTCTCCTGTCTGGTGTTCAGCTGCTGATTCTCATCTTAATTTGTTGGACAGAAACTTATGGTATATTAAATTTCTTATTCCTGATCTAGATATTAATATTTGGCACCGGCGTTCAATTAGTTCATTTTGCATGTTGCATAAGATTTTCATAACTCTGACCATCCTTTACATTCAGATCTTCCAGGACAATTCCATCATGTTCGTAATAATAGGTAGGCAGTTAATTCTAATAGCCAGGCCTTTTCCATCATGAGGCTCAATACTACACAGTATTCTAGATGTTTTATTCCCGCTGTTACCAAGTTATGGAATGATCTTCCTAATCAGGTAGTTGAATCCGTGGAGCTTCAAAAGTTCAAAGTTGGAGTCAATGTTTTTATGTTGACCAGGCTGACATGCGTAATCTTTTATAGTTTATATATGACATATCTGTTTTAGACGTTGTTAATAGTTTATATAGCTCATATCTGTTTTGACGATGTTACTGTTTTATAGAATGATATATTGTTAATTTATTCTCATCATTCATTTATTTCCTTATATCCATTCGTCACTGGGCTATTTTTCCCTGCTGGAGCCCTTGGGCTTATATCATCTTGCTTTTCCAACTAGGGTTGTGGCTTGGCTAGTAATAATATATATATATATATATATATATATATATATATATATATATATATATATATATATATATATATATATATGTGTATATATATATATATATATATATATATATATATATATATATATATATATATATATATATATATTTACAAGTATACACATACAGTATATATATATATGTATATATATATATATATATATATATATATATATATATATATATATATATATATATATATATATATATATATATATATATGTGTGTGTGTGTGTGTGTGTGTGTGTGTGTATCTTTGTGTGAGTGTGTCTGTGCGTGTTTTTAACTACGATTCATATATGGGCATATTAATATAAATAAAAAAGCAAAACTTACATTTAACGTTTAATCAATCTCTCTCTCTCTCTCTCTCTCTCTCTCTCTCTCTCTCTCTCTCTCTCTCTCTCTCTCTGAATATAACGTAATAGGATTTGGTTCTAAGGCTCCAATGACCGTCCACTGAAGCAATTATGTATCTGCAATGAGCAATACGAGATTACACGAGCCAAGGTAATGGAACTCAAAATTTCACAGGTCTATTTTTACAGCTGAGCGGTAGTTGACCTTTAAATTATTATTATTATTATTATTATTATTATTATTATTATTATTATTATTATTATTATTATTAGTAGTAGTAGTAGTAGTAGTAGTAGTAGTAGTAGTAGTAGTAGTAGTAGTAATAGTTGTAGTAGTAGTAGTACAAGCTAAGCTGTAATTGGAAAACCATGGTGCTATCAACTTAACGGATCAAACAGGGAAAAATAGCCTAGTAAGAAAAGGATAAAAGGAAATAAAAAAATTAAGAGAGGAAATAAGGAACCAAGATAGAATATAATAAAAACAGTAACACCATTGAATTAGATCATTCATATATAAGCTGTAAAAACCAAAAAAAAACCGGAGAGAGAGAGAGAGAGAGAGAGAGAGAGAGAGAGAGAGAGAGAGAGAGAGAGAGAGAGAGAGAGAGAGGAGAGAGAGAGAGAGAGAGAGCGTTCCTCGGTGTACCCTCAAGAAAGAGAACTTTAATCCAAGAATAGAAGGACATGGTACGCAGGCTATGACACCTAAAACTAGCGAATAATTTTCTGTTTTTGGAGTGTCTTTCTTTTAGAATAGCTGCGTACCATAGCTGAATAGTCACTTTTACCCTTACCAAGAGGATAGTTACCACTAGATAATTATAATGCAGTTATTAAACCCTTGATTGAAGAATTGTTTGGTAATCTCAGTGTTGTCGGGTGTATGGGGACATAAGAGATTATATAAAGAATAGGTCGTTCTATACGGTGTATATCAGGACAAATGGAAATTGAGTCCTAACCAAAAGGAAGGATCCATTGTGGTATTGCCTGGCCATTCAAACAATACAATAACTCTTTAGCGGTAGTATCTCAATGGGAGGCCGGTGCCCTAGACAACCAGCCTATTATTATTATTATTAGTATTAGTAGTAGTAGTAGTAGTAGT
>NC_090736.1:114590936-114600936 GCF_036898095.1 Palaemon carinicauda
CGGTTGTTTTGCTTTAATAAATTTTAGCTATCCATCGTTACATAGGATTTCCTTTCTCGTGCTTTTAGTATTATTATTTTGGCGAAGTATTCGCCAACTCTGGCTTACGCTAGGCCATGTAGCCTAGTCGTTTGGTCCTAGTACTTTCCTGCATGATTTTGGATTTCCGAGTGTTTTAAAATTTTATTGAAGCTTTAGGCTCTTTTTTATACATTTAAGATTATGCTGATTATTTCCAAGATAGTATACGAGTGAGTTTCGGTGATTTAGGTAATCGATTCTCTTGGTGCATAGGCTAAGTTGCTTATGGAGCCTTAGTATACTTTCTCATACTCCCCGGTTGCTTTCTTTTCTTCGGAGAAGGTATGCAATCCCTTTCCCTCTGTTTAAGCCTTGGGCTTAACCCTAGTGGTTTATCTGAATTAACTTTCGATACAACTATACTGGGGTGTTACTGTACCTCACTGTTCCAGAAAGTCTGGCTTCAGAGAGGGACAGAACATCAGAGTTTTTAGTCTGAGTCTGTGTTTGTCTGGCTTGGGGTAGAGTCTCCCTCGCTGGCCTGACGCAGACATAGGAGGCTTAGCCTCCTTAGGTCACTGCCGAAGGTTTCTGTACGAGATGATTCCTTCTTTTGTGATCTAGCAGACTAGTCCTTGTTGCTGTTCTCGGTGGGAGGATAAGATCCTTTCCCTCGGAGTAGCAACACCTTCCTTGCTTTCGTTCAGTGGGGGCTGGCAAGTATTGCTGGCCTCCCTCCTTGGATCTCCCTTAGGCTAAGATGAGTTTTCCTGGCTGCAGGTGATTCTTCACTAAAGCAAGGTTGGTAGGACCCTCTTTTGTCCCTTCCCCCTCTATATCCGTAATGGCCTAGCCATTACAGTACTCTATGTCATTCTACATCTGGACCTAGGATAGGTTAGGATGTGGAATTGACTCAGTCCCTTGCCGGTCGGCAGACTCTGCCGGCCGGCAAGAGTCTTCTTCTTTGAGTGCTGCCCGGACCTCCCTTGGTCCCTCATCCATGTCTGCCTGTAGAGCCAGACGGCATTGGTCACGAAGCCTGAATTAGATTCTCCCCTTCCTTACATGCACTCTTTCGGATTGCCGGGCTTGGGGGTAGTATACTCTCTTATCCCGGCATCCATTCTGTTTTCTTCTAGTGCTGTACCCGACCCGGCTGCCGGCCTCATAGGCCGGCAGCCGGGCAGTCGTAGTCCTCTGGTTCTTTTGCTGCAGGCCGGCATCGGTTGTTTACCTTTGCCGACCGGCTATTGTCAAGCCCTTGTCTGCCGGTTGCTATGAGCAGTGGCCGGCAGCCGGGTGCTACCTTGTGTAATTGCCGGCCGGCAGTCATTGCCGGCCGACATTGGCTGTTGCTGGCCGGCAGTTACTGCCAGCCGGCTCATGCATTTGAACCAGCGTTCTGCCGCCTTATAGCAGTTAAGTAGTATACTTTAAAGCTAGTTATGGTGTGTGCCGGCCGGGAAGTGCCGGCCGGCGCATTACCTTCTATACTGTACCAGTATTCTTCAGTATAACATATACTGTAGGAAGAAAACTATAGTATAGTATTGGTACAACACTGTGTGTTCTAACACTTTTGTGTTGTCTTGCACAGCCCTTTGGTGTTGCCTTACAGATAAGAAACTGAGTTCTTTCTTGTCTATTATCCGGTATTTTAAAATCACATCTTAGGTGTGAGCTCCACCTGTTTCCACTGGAAATTTTTCATTGGTTACTCTAGGACAGATTAACCATACGATTTTATTATCTGGAAGGCTGCAACAAATGGTTGTGCGGGGAAACACAAGTGTGTGTCTTTCCTTTCTGATTTGTTATGCTAACTGTGCATATCTAGTGATACGTAGTTCACTTGATACTCATGGAAATTTCTTCTCTTTGCAGGAGGTACGTCAGAAGTGCGGAAGTGCTTTCTGCAACGTCCGCAGTAAGAACTTCTGCGGACATGAGTTATGTACGAGGCACGCAGCATGCGCTGTCTCCAAGGGTGATCTCCGGTATTGGGACCCCCAGGTATGTACCGAGTGCTCTAACCTGATTACTGAGGCTTTTGATTCCCCTAGGACAGCGGAATCAAGGGATATACCAAGGGAGAAGCTTCGCACCTGGGTTAGGGGCTTCCAGAAGAACACCTCTGGACCTTATCTTCCAAGTGAGAAGATGAGGGCTTACCTTTTCCCTAGGGCATCAGCTGATGCAGTGATTCCCCAGCCTCAAGAGGAGATCCCCCTAGCTCAGATCCAGGTGGAAGCTGAAGTCGCGGTCGCCTTGCAAGACATCCAGTTGGACGACAGGATGTCAGACGTGTCTGAGCGTCTGGAGGAAGACCTCCTGGCAGGAGGCCAGGATGAAGATCAAGCCCCAGACATTGTAGAGGAAGAAGCCGGCGAGGTGTCGGCTGCTTCGGTTCTGATCCCTGAACATATTCCCTCAACATCGTCCGTTCTCCCAGTAGAGCTGGGACAGGCCCTCTCCTCCATTGTTGGAATGATCTAACAAATGCAGAAGGAGAATATGGAGAAGGTGGCTGCAATGGAACTGCAGATGCAGAAGCTTGCAGCATCACGTGGGCCCCAGAAAAGGCTCAGTGTGAAAGACCTTCCCTTGTGCTCAGATGCTAACCCGTGGAGATATGCTGAGCACATGCCGATGACGACTGGAAAGATCGTCATGTCGGATACGCTGGGTTCAGTTCCCCTTGAGGAGGTAGAATTCTGGCCCAGCAAAGGGTCATATCCGGACTGTTATGTCCGGTTGAGGAAGGAACCAGCTTCAAAGGAGGAGACAGAGCCGAAGGAGGTCATAGTGATGGACCATGCTAAGGCTCAGGCTTTGCTTTCATCTTCAATGAAAGAGAGGGGCTTCACGAACTCAAAGGTATCTGCATTGAGTAAGAAGCTCCCTTCCTTTGTGTCCTCTCCTGCTAGAGCCTTCCCCTTTTTGCAGAAAGGGTTTGCGGCTGTATTAAAAGCAATCGAGGCTGGCAAGCCTTGCCCCTCCCTGGAGGAGTGTAAACCCTTGTCGCTGGCCCTACCCATGGACCACAAGGACTGGAAGGACGTCCATCTTACCTTCTCAGTCGGGAAGTTGGAGGCTGATATTGCCGGACGTCAGTTCGGTGAGAACCTCCCTAAGCTGTCTGACTTTCTTTTGCGGAAAGAGCTCGAGACAAAAGAAAGACTGGCTGCCTCAATGTCTCTTCAGACCATTCTTGAGACGATGGCAAGTGACCCCAAGGTCCATGAAATGTTCATGGTAGTGGCCAAGACTCATCTGGCCACAGTGACGAAGGATCTTTACAGCTTCGTCAGGGCGAGGAGAGCTTGTAGGGAGTTCGTGTTCACCTCGGCTACGGTGAGGCACGAGCCAAGGAAACTAATCTCCTCCAACATTTGGGGCAAAGACCTTTTCCCTAGCGAATTGGTCAAAGAAGTTGTGGATAAGGCTGCCACAGAGAATAGAAATCTTCTCCAGAAGTGGGGCCTGTTTATCAAGAGAAAGTCTTCCCCGGATGAGGGTCCCCAACCAAAGAGGAAGACTAAAAGGACTAGGCTACCGTCTCGGCCAGCCAAGCCAGTTGAACAGCAACAGCAACAGCAATTGCTGATGCCTTCAATGCCCCAGGTGGCACAAACCCCGACCACTTTCCAGTGGGTACCCCAGGCCGTGTCGATGCAGTTCCCGGCATTCAACCCAACGTTCGAAGGGCAGTCAACTTCCTTTCGAGCAAAGCCTAGAGGAGCAGCCAGAGGCTCATCTAGGCGCCCCTCAAGGGGAAGGGGATTCAGGGGTGGTCGCGGTCAGGGAGGCAAGACCTCTGGACAACAGTCCAAGTGAGATGATACCGGTAGGAGGGAGACTTCAGAAATTTCGGGATCGGTGGACCTTCGATCCCGGGGCCCACAGCCTACTCAAAAATGGACTGGGCTGGAGCTGGTACAGCACTCCACCCCCATGCCCTTGGTTTTTCCAACACTCCACCCCCGTTCTGGAGGAGTACATCCAAGATTTGTTGGAGAAAAAAGTGATCCGAAGGGTAAAGTCCATCAAATTCCAAGGGAGGCTGTTTTGTGTTCCCAAGAAGGACTCGGGAAAAATTCAGAGTCATTCTGGACTTGTCGCCACTCAACAAGTTCATAGTGAACTGCAAGTTCAAGATGCTAACACTGCAACACATAAGGACCTTACTGCCCAAGAGGGCATATACCGTCTCCATAGACTTGTCAGACGCCTATAGGCACGTTCCAATCAACCGTCGACTCTCCCCCTACCTAGGGTTCAAGCTACAACGAAGACTATATGCCTTCAGAGCCATGCCATTCAGGCTAAATATAGCTCCAAGGATCTTCACAAAGCTTGCGAGCGTAGCTCTCAAGCAATTACGCCAAAAGGGAATTCAGGTAGTAGCCTACCTGGACGGCTGGCTGGTGTGGGCAGCATCCAAGACAGAATGCTTGCAAGCTTCCATTCATGTGATCCAGTTCCTAGAGTATCTAGGCTTCAAGATCAACAGAAAAAAGTCTCGACTTTCTCCATCTCAAAAGTTCCAGTGGCTGGGAATCCACATGGACCTAATGTCACACCGTTTCTCCATCCCGGCGAAGAGAAGGAAGGAGATAGCGGGTTCTGTCAAGAGACTTCTAAATTCCGAAAGGATATCAAGACGCGAGCAGGAGAGAGTACTGGGTTCTCTCCAGTTTGCTTCGGTGACAGACCCGGTGCTAAGAGCACAGCTAAAGGATGCAACCGGAGTTTGGAGAAGTTATGCATCAAACGCGCGAAGAGATCTGAGAAGACCAGTTCCGCTTCGTCTACGTACTCTTCTTAGGCCTTGGTCCCAAGCCAGACATCAAAAGAAGTCGGTTCTTCTTCAGCCAGGTGATTTTGGCCATCTTCCGATTGGCGGAAAAGAAGAAGTGGTACCTGTCGGCAGTTCGCCTTCAAGGAGTCTGTAATGTGACAGCAGACGCTCTACCCAGGTTCACACCGATAGAGTCGGAATGGTCCCTAGACGCAGGATCATTCTCCTTCATCTTGAGTCAAGTCCCAGAACTGCAGATAGACCTCTTTGCGATGAAAGACAACAAGAAGTTGCCCCTGTACGTGTCCCTGTACGAGGACCCCTTAGCGGAAGCAGTGGACGCGATGTCCCTCGACTGGAACAGATGGTCCAGGATTTATCTGTTCCCTCCTCACAACCTTCTGTTGAGGGTCCTCAACAAACTGAGATCCTTCAAGGGGGTAGCGGCAATAGTGGCCCAGAAGTGGCCGAACAGCGTGTGGTTCCCCCTGGCATTGGAACTACGGCTGAAGTTTCTAATGCTACCAGATCCAGTTCTGACCCAGCGAGTCCAGAAGTCTACTGTCTGCGCTTCATTACAGAAAACCCGGACACTGTAGCTCATGATTTTCTCTCCCTAGCGGTGAGAAAGCGTTTCGGGATTTCGAAAGCCAGCATAGACTTCCTAGGGGAATATAAGTGCAAATCTACTAGAAGGCAATATGAGTCATCTTGGAGAAAATGGGTGGCCTTTGTCAAGGCAAAGAATCCGCAGGAGATCTCAACGGACTTCTGCTTATCTTTCTTCATGCACCTCCATGGTCAAGGGTTGGCAGCTAACACGATTTCGACGTGTAAGTCTGCTTTGACAAGACCCATTCTATATGCCTTCCAGGTCGACCTCGCTAACGAGATCTTTGATAAAGTTCAGAAAGCCTGCGCTAGGCTCAGACCTTCAGCACCTCCAAAGCCCATTTCATGGTCTTTAGACAAAGTTCTTCATTTCGCTTCTCTGTTGAGCAATGAGGAGTTTGCGTTAAAGGATTTGACCCAAAAAGTTATTTTCCTATTTGCACTCGCGTCCGGGGCCAGGGTTAGTGAGATTGTAGCCCTCTCGAGAGAAGAAGGTCGTGTTCAGTTCCTGGATGGGGGAGAACTGAACCTGTTTCCGGATCCGACGTTTCTCACCAAGAATGAGTTACCCACCAACAGGTGGGGTCCCTGGAGAATCTGCCCTCTGGAAGAAGATGCATCTCTATGTCCAGTAGAATGCCTAAAGGTCTATCTTCATAGAACTTCAGACTTCAAGGGTGGTCAACTATTCAGGGGAGAAACATCAGGCTCAAATTTATCACTGAATCAACGCAGAGCGAAAATCACATATTTTATACACAGAGCGGATCCTGACAGTACACCCACAGGTCACGATCCGAGGAAAGTTGCTTCATCCTTAAATTTCTTTAATTGTATGGATTTTGAACATCTTCGTTCATACACTGGCTGGAAGTCTTCCAGAGTGTTCTTTCGCCACTATGCGAAGCAAGTGGAGCAACTAAAGAGATCTGTTGTAGCAGGGGGTTGCATCGTTAACCCTGCTGTTTAACTCTGCGAGGAACAGTGGTTTTAATTGGGACAATTAATTCCAGGGTGAGTGTGTAGTTACATACTGTGCTACAAACTAAGTGAGGGCACTGAGGTGCCCACGTTGACTGTTCCACTTCCAAAGGTGAAGCTAGCATAAGTGCAGACATGTGTGCCGAGCGTTTCTAACGCTAATGTAACTGATTAGTAATACAGACTCTTCTGACTTTGATACCTCGGTATGTTAAAAGTGGCACTAATGTTTTTCTTTCAGATAAACAAGTCTCTGTTTACTATCATACTTATGCTTAAAGTTTTGGTTATCCTCTTCTTATATATATATATATATATATATATATATATATATATATATATATATATATATATATATATATATATATATATATATATATATATATATATATATATATATATATATATATATATATATATATATATATATATATATATATATAATTGTTGTTAACCTGTCTGTTTATTGTCTGTCAATAAACTTGTTCTTGAGAACCTTGCGTCTCCTTCACCTGTGTCAATTTATTGATATAATTGAGCATTCATTCTATGTATATTTATCTGGGATTATTCTAATAGATTGTTCTTTTATGCAAGCTAATGTTGCATTGGTTTATGCTTTCCCTTAGCGGGAGGATTCCACCCCATAAGGGGATGGTGGCGGATTTACAGCTTCCTCCTATGCGGATATAAACCTTTGTCCAATACAAGTATTGTGCGGAGAACTGGTCGATATTTCATATTGACGCAGTGGTTCTTTACAAACTTAATATAGGGTGAGACCACTATATTGGCTTGCCTGGTATTCATACATAGGTATATGTACTCTTCGAGACTTTCCCAGGGTCTAGTAGGACTCTTCCCTGTAGGAGGCAGGAAGCTCTAACATGGTTATGGTTAGTTGAAAAGGTGTATAACGGTAACATCTTAGGTCTCTAGGTCTAGTCGACCGGGGAAATACCTCCGGGGAGTATGGCACGTTCTGAGAATCCACAGACACAGTAATGCTCTGGTATACTTCCATCAGGACGACATGGCTTGAGCCCAAAAAACGGATTTTGAGCGAAGCGAAAAATCTATTTTTGGGTGAGATGGCCATGTCGTCCTGATGGACCCGCCCTTCCCATTCTATAAAAGGGCTGTAGGACCCCTCCCTACATACAGTATCTGTAGCACCTCGTGTATCGCTACAAGGAATACAGATGGCGCCAGGATTGGCGCAATGCACGCTTACGAAATGGGAGAAGAGAGAGCCTTGGAAAAGGTTCCCCTTTTTCTTTCTCGTTTTCCTTTTCTTGCCAATTGACCCCTTCGATGTGTTATCTCTGTTTGGGGTGCAGATTGCCATGTGGCGTGTTAAGAATACGTCCTCTGATATGTCGCGATATCCCTTTCATTAGGGATATTCGCTCCAGGAGTTAGAATTCTAGGTACCTTAAGGTAAATTCCCTGGGAATATCACCGTAGTTGTAATATACCCTAGGATGCTACCCTATAGGAACTTCCATCAGGACGACATGGCCATCTCACCCAAAAATAGATTTTTTGCTTAGCTCAAAATCCGTTATATATATATATATATATATATATATATATATATATATATATATATATATATATATATATATATATATATATATATTTATAAATCTATATATATATATATATATATATATATATATATATATATATATATATATATATATATATATATATATATATATATATATATATATATATATATATATATATATATATATATATATATATATATATATATATATATATATATATATATATATATATATATATATATATATATGTATATATATATATATATATATATATATATATATATATGTATATATATATATATATATATATATATATATATATATATATATATATATATATATATATATATATATATATATATATATATATATATATATATATATATATATATATATATATATATATATATATATATATATATATATATATATATATATATATATATATATTATATATATATATATATATATATATATATATATATATATATATATATATATATATATATATCCTATAGGTAACAGAACCAAATAATAATTCTAGTGATATATTTGTAGGATTAAGTACCAAACTAAATAAGAAGTATAAATTGAAGATCATTCAAACGTATGCACCAGCAACATCCAATACAGAGGAAGAAATAGAAACTTTTTATGAAGATCTGGTGATATCTATGAAAAATAAGACTCAAAGAGAGGAGCATCGAAAAGCGGCAAATTTGGAGACGACACGAGGAATTTGCTGAAAAAAAAAGAAAACAAAAGTGTCAGAATTATGCAGAGCATATTTTCATAAAATGGAACATAGAAAATGGCCATTGAGAAGCCAAATGGAGAAGCAAAAATGGAAATATATTTTACTCCAAATGAAAAAGTCAATTAAGTTAAAAATATAAAAGTCTTATAAAAGTTAAGTCAAGCGAAACAAAAATGGTTAAAATCTATGGAAAAAGAGAGAGAAGGGTATTTTGATATAGAAAAAAAAACACTCTTGTAATATGAGAATAATATCTTGAGTTTAGTTTATCGATAAAAAATGTGTATCCTCAGCTATATAATGAAATGGAAGAAAATGAGTAATACAAAATCAAGAATTTAACAAGAAAAAATAATCGAATCAGCAAAGGAGATATTGGATAAAGGAATAAAATACAAGAGAGATGAAATATAATTACCAGAACTATTCAAAACAGTGATGAAACTAAATCCCCGAGATACTCGTGAACCCAATCAAATCAAAATATGGAGGAAACAATAAAGAAAGGAAGCAAGATCAAATTAATGAAAAAAAAAATATTAAGAAAAGGGTGCCAGCAACTATTTGCTTGGAAGCAGGAAATGGAATTCTTATCCATAATAGAAATGGAGTGATAAAAAGTACAGAAGATTTCTATAAAATACTATACCATAGTTATATAAGGGATAACTTCAGCAATGGAGATAATGAATCACTTGGGACGGTACCAAACGTAACAAAGGGAGAAGTAAAAAGAGCAATAAAAGATATGACCAGACGCAAATAAGCTGAAGGTGGCCCAACAATTCATTATTAGATGGTTATCATTTCAAAGTAGTAGAACTTGCTGAGCTCTGCAAGAATGAACCTTACTTAAAACTTGGAAAAGCTTAATCATTTTACTAATTCACAAAACAGGACACAAAACAGACCTGAAAAATTACCGCCCAAGAAAATTATTCTCCGTCATTTATGCAATATTTACAAAGATCATATTAGACCGAAAATAAAGACAGCTAAGCTTTAATCATACAAAAGAGCAAGCAGGCTTTAGAAGTAGGTATTCAACAACTTAGCATTACCTTTTAAATAACCAAATAAAGGAAAAAAATGGTATGACAAACCACCATGTATTCCATCTGTAGAAATTGAGAAATCACCAATGAAAGCCCTTTATATACAATTATATATATATATATATATATATATATATATATATATATATATATATATATATATATATATATATATATATATTGTATATATACATAT
>NC_090736.1:114613436-114618436 GCF_036898095.1 Palaemon carinicauda
TATCTAAGGGAAGCTTCCTAATTTTTATGATGAAATTCGGTCTGTATATTCGACCTAATATGATTTTTGTAAATGTTTTATACATTACCGGGATTAAATTTGGTGGCCTTAAAATTTCCAGATCTTTTATGTCTCCCTTCATCAAATTAGATGAGAAAATAACGTATTTTTTTCCTGCAGTGTGTTGAACATTCTTGCAGAATTTCGTGTAAACTGTAGACAGTTTCACTTTGATATATCATCCTGCATATTTTATCAAATAAATTGTTGGGCCACCTTCCCCTTCTGCCTCTCCTCTTTTTATGTCTATTAATGCTTTCTTTACTTCTTCTACCGTTATTTTTGGTACCGGCTCATGTGTTTCATTACTTTTATTGGCAATGTTATTTCTTATACTATTATTCTATACTATTCTTTTAGAAATCCTCGGCAATTTTTATCACTCAATCTTTTTTGTTAATCCTATTTCCATTTCCATTCTTTTTTAAGCAAATATTACATAGCGCCCTATTATGAAGTCTTCTTTTTATTAAACAGATGATTCTTCCTTTCTTTAGTGTATTCTTCATTTTGGTGTAACTATGTTACGAAAGTCTTTAATTTTTTATCGCTTTAGATAGTTCTACTAGTTATATATCATGTCTACTCGAATTTAACCTTATTTCCAATTTTCTCTTCATTAGACTTTATATGTTTTTTTATAGTCTTTGTTGATTTGGTTTAGGGACTCTTCCAACTATCTCTGGTACAGATTTCAATACTAATTTTGTTCAATAATTATTACTTTCTTTTTTATGATCTTCCAGCTGATCATGTGGCTGTTATTACCTATATTGTATTGTTAAACTAACTCATCAAATTTTCCTATCGTTACCAAAGTTTTTATTTACTTCTCAAAATTTTGCATCCTTTCTCTTTTCTAATATCTTATCAAATACCATTTCTCAACGTTTTAGCATCGCTTAACTTTAACTTGTTCAACACTGTTCCATCTTTAAACAGATAATTTTTTTTCCATGTCCATTTTCTGTACTTTTTTATTAAAAAAAAAGTGCAAACAAATTTTTGATTGTTTCTTTTAAGAAATTCTGCAAGCATATTTTCTCTCTCATTTCTTATTTTTACTCTGAGTCTGCCTAATAATGATTCACGTCTCTTCTTTTGATATGAATTGGCATTGAAAATTTTGAAAGGCAAAATTAAAATAAAGAGTTTGGATCCTTCACATGTTTATTTGGAAAGCATAGAGGGGAAAGTCGTAGGGCCCAAAAAGGGAAATTAGCCAAATTTTTAAGTAAAAAAGTATAAATAAAATACATTCTGTTAAGTAAAACGAATGATTATTAACAATTTCACTACGATGCAGATACAAATCTAGTGTTCATTTATTCTTAATATGTTTCCAATGTTTGAAAATTGGTAGATTTAAGTAACTTTGGCATATGAATCCTTAATAGAAAGAATAACTCAAAATGTATTTTTGAATTCATCTTGTGCAGTGAAAACTTAAAGGTTAAAAGTCCGCTCATGAATACCAGAGACAACGGATATTGCCATTGCACTATCGAGTAGGACAGCGCTTAAGACCCCTCTCCACCCAATCTAAGACCAAGAAGAGCCAGGCAATGGCTGCTGATGGCTCAGAAGATAGACCTTTAGGCTCCCTCAAACCCCTCATTCATAGCTCACAGGAATGGTGAGGTTGCGGGAATCAAAGAAATTAATGAATTTGAACGGGACTTGAACCCCAGCCAGGCGTTCACTGGTCAGGGATGTTACCACATCGGTCACCGCAACCCATATTTTAATTTTTTGTCTTTTAGCATTGTTGTTTACTGCGTTTAGCATGTTCAGGGATAAAATATTCATTATGGAGAGGATTTTATTTGTGTCATCATTATTAGGTTGAAAAAAAAAAAAAAAAAAAAAAACTAAGACGCTGAATTTCATGCAGCCCGGAAGACTATTGATATCTGTATAAGGAAAAGGAAAGAAGTTAACATATATAACAAATAAATTTGTCGGAAAGCATTTGTGAATAAAGTCTGAAAAAATAATTGTGAGGTAATGCCGGCTTTATTTAAACCATTCAACACCCCGTAAATGATGATCGTAATCATTCTACCTCACGCAATACACTACAACAATCATTATTAAAGGGGATTTTGAAACATCCCTTGGGTCCCCAAATGCATCACTGTTTTAGCGTTTTACGCCAACCCCCCCCCCCCCCCCTCCTTCCATTTCAGATTACTCTCTTCCCTCTTGCCTCCCAAAATCTGATAACCTTTACTCCTTAGTGCATCTGTGGTATTTTCTCCGGATTGAAACTCACCTCCAAATGGTTTCCTAGTTTTAACGCTAACCTTTGTCCATGACTCCTTGCCAATTTTTTATTGTATATAATTTAGTTTTGTTCTTTCAATGCTCAAAAAATAATTAGGTTTTGGCTTATTATGCTGTACACAGTTCACTGTCCAATACTATGCTTGGGGAACTTCAGGCCCATCGTGTGATGAACTGAAAGGAAAACTTGAGAAATTGAAGTTACTAAAGAAATATATAATTCCAGATCTCCACCAAATAATAATTTGCTTACAGTGAGCGGTGAGACTAAGGCGGCATGAGAACATTATGTGGTCCAGCTGCAATATGTTATTGCCAAACACTTGCACTTTATCGTACATACTAGGATTTAATCAAATAGAGGAATGGTGGAATTACTATACACATAAACTACTTTTTTCCTTTATAATATTTTATTAATGTGGATTTGTGATGCAGAAAAAACTCTTAAATTAAAATATTGTTGAAATTGCACGATTCGGTATCTCTTATGGTGAACAATATGTTTCTGTGATATACATATTGGAAAACCACGACCATTTGCTTGAAAGTCTTCATTCCGGTTTGAATAAGATTGTGAAGATATTTTGAGAGTTTATCGTATTTTTACGAAATGATAAATTTCCAAGAATAAAATTAATAAAATAGTTTTATTACCGTACCCAATCTCTCTCTCTCTCTCTCTCTCTCTCTCTCTCTCTCTCTCTCTCTCTCTCTCTTCTCTCTCTCTCTCTCTCTCTCTCTCTCTCTCTCTCTCTCTCTCTCTCTCTCTCTCTCTCTCTCTCTCTCGTAAAACCCAATTATTATGTATTTTATCTCAAATAGTCGTTAGATAACTTGGGTTCATGAGTATAAGATTTATTCACGTTGCCAAACCACCTGCCATAAATCACATTCCTATTTGAGTGCTG
This sequence comes from Palaemon carinicauda, assembly GCF_036898095.1. Taxonomy (NCBI): domain Eukaryota; kingdom Metazoa; phylum Arthropoda; class Malacostraca; order Decapoda; family Palaemonidae; genus Palaemon; species Palaemon carinicauda. Next base: position 114,616,694 of record NC_090736.1, read on the forward strand.
GACCTTCTTTAAAGGAGGCAATTTTTGCGAATCTTTCGAAGTTCAGTCAGGAAAAAGAGATTTTTTGCCTCGATATTAGATTCCCTTTGTCCAATCCACAGTTAAATGCCTCTATTAGAATTGCTCGTCGATCCCGCTTCGGAGCTGACAAGTTTAGTTGAATTTTCACTTGTGATTGTTTGACTCTTCATTCATGCACTTTAGAGAGATATTATCTCTTACCAACACAGAGGGAAGATCAAATGGAGGAAATATGACTGGGAAATACGGTATCAAGATTTTTAGCGTGATTACCCAGAATCAAATAATGATAGAATTAATAAAAGAAATATAGGTCAACATGTTAGAACAACAATTATAGCAGTCAGCTATAATTGGTTTGACCATGAAGTCGAAACTATCTTTAAAAAAACTAAAATGATTGAAAGCCACTGGATAAGATAGAATTTATATTGAGATGATATAGGCCGAACATGTAGGGACTTCCAGAATACTTGCAAGATCATTATGTAGAATGTTATGTGAAAAGGATAAAATCTGATGAATGGGAGTTAGAGGCGTTGGTGAATATGACAAGAAAGGAGATCTGGCTGACTGCAATAATTAAAGAGGCATCAGACTTACGTCAGTTCTCATGAAAATAAATAGTATGCGCCTTCTAAAGATACTTGAGAGAAATATTGATGATACGCTGAGTGATGAACAAACAGGTTTAGATAAAGGTAGGAGTTGTACTGACTAAACTTCCCTTTTAAGACATATGGTACAGCAATGTGTAAAATATAGAAACGTCTTTTGGTGGAGTTTGTGGATTATGAAAAAAAAGCCTTTGATAGTGTGCACCGGCCAATTTTGTGGAGAGTCATGTGTTATTTGGGAGCTCCTCTTAAATAGGTATATGATAAAGTCTGTTCATGAGTATAGCAAGCGCAGAATTAATGTTAGGGCAGTCCTAACAATTAAATTTCTTGGGTACAGTGGAGTACTCGAAAGGAATTTGTTACCACTTACGTTGTTTATCCTCCTCATTAATTTTATTAATACATAGAATATTTGGGGATATTGGAGAAGTATTGGACATGATCGGTAATAGGATATTATGTGACATTCAGTATGTTTATGACGCAGTCCTTATGATCAGAACACCTCTGGATATTGAGAAAGAATTATGCAATGGAAATGGAAATATAATTGGAACGAGGAGTTATTAATGAGGTTGAATCATTGAAATATCCAGGTTTTATGATCTCTTGTATAGGATCTTGAGAATTTGAGTTTAATGAAATTTTGAGAAAAATAAAAGGAAATCCGACATTGGCTATGCTAAGTAAAATTTGGAAATCGAGACACTTGAAGTTATATATAAAAGACTTTGATCTATATAATATTATTGAAATCAGTGTTACTGTATGGACATATGTTGTGGTATGACAATGAAATAATATTCAACAGATTTTATAGATTTATTAATAGAGCCCACATAAAAACATTGTGAGTTAAACGACGGGACACAATTTGAAATTAAACTTAAAAAAGTCATTGATTGTGTGCTAAATATGGATGATATTTGGGTGAGAGGCACAAGGAGATGGTTTGAGCATGCTCTTAATTCTCCCCTGCCTCGCTGAACTTTCAATTGGGCACCACAAAGCACTATTAAAATAGAAAGATCAAGGCCTACAAGGTTAAATATTTGGAAGCATGGTGTAAGAAATGGAAAATGACGTAGTATTCATTAAAATC
>NC_090736.1:114623436-114635936 GCF_036898095.1 Palaemon carinicauda
TAGAATAGCGTGACCGAACGTGCCTTCAAGCAAGAGAACTCTAACCAAAGACAGTGGGAGACCATGGCATAAAGGCTACAGCACTATCCAAGTCTAAAGAACAGTAGTTTGAATTTGGAGTGTCCTCCTACTGACATTTGAATTCGTAAGTTACAATCGAACTCAGGCCTGAGAATTGATAGCTGTGGTTTAGTTACTTTGACAGAATAGAACCATTTCAGTTGATACCCAAATTGCGGAAATTCAACTTCATAAAAAAAAATAGAAATGGAACACGAGTGACCAATCCATCCCCATTTACTTAGCAGGGTTTGCTTCCGGCTGTTTGAACTAGACATTTGGGTGGTTATGAAGATTTCTTATTAAGTTTGTTTGCGTATTTTTTTTTATTTTTTATTTTAAATAGTAATCAAAGAAGGGCATAATTGAATTTCTTATAACATTTTACTATACTTTTAGATAATGTAATAGCGGACAGGATTTTTTGGAAAGATTTCAAGTGAGTTCTCTACTATTGTAGGTTATTGTAGGGGTCTGGCTAATTTCCGAGTTGCTAGCGCTGAAAGGGTTATATTTCTCTCTATATTTTACTTGAGTATTGGCTGATTTTAAGCCTTTTACTAAGTATTTAAAAGGTTAAAGCGCTCATATATACTTATGTATATCCATTATTATTATTTTTATTATTATTATTATTATTATTATTATTATTATTATTATTATTATTATTATTATTTTTATCATTATTATTATTATTATTATTTTTATTACTTGTAAAAGTGAATTTCTATAGGCCTAAGGGCTCAAACAAAGAAAATACCCTAATGAGGAAAGAAAATAAATAAACTACATATGAGGAGTAATTGAAAAATATAAAATATCTTACAATAATAACAACGCTAAAAGAGATTTGTTATTTGTAAACAATTAAGAGATATTCATTCCACAAACTGGACACAGCTGGGAGAAAACTTGTAGAATACTGTGTGGTGTTGAACCTTGATGGAGAAGGAAAGACTGGTAGAGTACCTGGATTGGAGTTCTCATGCTCTGGGGTGCGGTCGGGCAAGCTCTTCTGTTATTTATGTTTCCCTTTTATTTATTTATTATTTATTTCTCTTCCTAGTTTATATATAAAAGATCTGAATAAAGGTTGTTCCTGTTCTTAAAATGTATTATTTCGATTTTATTAATTCTTTTGTATTTATCTATTTCCTTTTTTTTTCCTTTTTGTACTGGGCAGTAAGATGAAGATATTTGTGTCATCACTCACTACAAATTTAGTATTCGCATCATTCTTTGCTACCTTTATTGTCTAGTTGGCAGTAATTACATAAGCTTTTTCATGTGTTACAATTATATCCTTCCTTCTTAAATGTGTGCCATTATGGATTTCATATGGTCACATAACATGCTCAATCAGGTTACACGAAACTTCGTAACAAAAAGAAAATTAAAAATAAATAAATTTACATACACTGACTTGAATGTAAAATAAAATGAAACAAACAACAAATGTTTTACGTAATTTACATACAAAACTTACGTCTACACGAGAGGAAATCTCACGAGCTATTCACCTCTGCATTGCATATGTGAAATATAAAAACAAATCATGAGGGAACTATTGTATTTACTCTACAGTAGACACGCTTCGTAACAACACGCTTCGTAACAAGACACACACACACGCGCACACACACATACACACACACACACACACACACATATATATATATATATATATATATATATATATATATATATATATATATATATATATATATATATATATATATATATATATATATATATATATATATATATATATATATATATATATATATATGATTATGTATGTATATATATATATATATATATGATTATGTATGTATATATATATATATATATATATATATATATATATATATATATATATATATATATATATATATATATATATATATGTGTGTGTGTGTGTGTGTGTGTGTGTGATGTTTGTGTGTATGTGCGTGTGTGTGTGTTTGTGCGTGTGTGTGATGTGTGTGTATGTGCGTGTGTGTGTGTTTGTGCGTGTTTGTGTCTTGTTGCGAAGCGGGTCTACTGTAGAGTAGATACTGTATTTCATTCATGATTTATTTTTTATATTTCACATATGCAATGCAGAGGTGAATAGCTCATGAAGAAGCTTTTCTCTCATGTAGACGTAAGTTTTGTATCTAAATTAAGTAAGACTTTTGTTGTTAATTTCACTGTAGTCTACATTGAAGTCTGTATATGTAAATTAATGTTCTTTTTATTTCATTATTATTATTTTTTTTTTTTTTTTGGTTGCGAAGTCTTATATAACTGTTTGAGCGTGGTATGTGACCGTATGAAATCCATAATGGCAAACATACAAGAGGGAAGGATATGATTGTAACGCATAAAAAGTTGATATAATTACTGCCAACTAGGCAATAAAGGTAGCAAAGAAAGAGGCAAATACTAAATTTGTAGTAAGTGATGACTCAAATGTCTTCACCATACTGCTACATTTTTATCATATTATGGGTCTCAAGAATGATGGATTCATGATCCCTACTAGTTCAAAATATACTGATGTAAATATTGGGGCATCATAAAAAAAAATCATGAAGATAGCCAAGTACTTACTTACTTTACATGCACTTAATGTCTGTGATACAGCATGTACATTGTATTGTAAAGTCAAAACTATGCAAGCACTAAGCAAAGAAAGTCTTCCTACGATGTTAGGAGACCCCAAAAGCGAAATAAGCACACTGTTACTAAAAGCTGTTTCATTTATTGATGTTTGCTATGACAGCAAGGCAATGGATACGAGGCCCAATGTTTGTTACAAAATATGGCAAAATAGAACAGCAAGAAGAAAGCCCTAGTCTCTCATACTGACATCCCTTCCAAAAAGTTCAGAAACCTTGGAACTGCAAGTGTGACGTGCACAGTACCAGTCTTTTTTCCAGAATGCAGCACTAGATTCTAATGACACAAACATAGATCCTACTGAATATTGATAGTGGACTGACCATTCAAACTAAACTTTGTTGCCTGTCACACTCCTATCAGATACCTTGGTAGTACAAAGCTGGTACTAAGCTTGCTCTGCTGTAGATGTTGCCCTATAGATACATGTGCATTATGGAGGTGTTCCTGTCAAAAATCAAATATGGCGTGCAGCAGTTTTTGTTAATGTGCTGCAAGTGCCACAATTCAGTTCTCAAATCTACTAAAAAAATGTAGCATAATTCAAATAGTGATAATAGTTACAGATGGAGTCTGATAACTATGATTAGAGATATGGAAATTTCAATATTTGTACACCTCTCAGTATATTGAAATAATGACATAAATAGTATAGATAAGGTCAACTATTAATAGTCAATAGTCTAGTGTAGAATAGAAAACATGATGGATAGAATAGTTCTTGATTGTGATGTGTACCAAACACATTTAAGCTACAGTGATCTTGGTGATGTGCATGAAACTCAATAAATTATAAGAAATTCTGAATGTATTTAGTTCTACTTTGTACTATATATCATATCCATGGAACAGAAGAGATATCGTTTATGCAGATGGTTTATCATTTACATTGTACGAAATATTTCAACAATTTATATCAGTACCAGGATATTGATATATGTAGCAAAAAAATTTGGAAGCATCTCTTGGAAATTTATATAATTCTATATGATATTCAGAAGAAAACAACTGCTCTGAATGGTGTATATTTTTCAATGCATTTAATTATGCTCAGTGACAATGAAAACCTATATCTGGAGGTATTACATTGAAATATAGTTCAAATTTCAACGATTTTAAGCCTTTTCTAATATTCATTGTATGTAGCAGCCATCCGATAGCCAGGGCTAAGTTTTTGTTGGTGTTTTTTTTTTTTTTTATTTTTAGGTTGACCTTGTCCTAAAAATCAACACCAACAAGACCAAAGCCATGGCCATCAAATACTCATAAGACCCTCAGAATTTCACTCTCATGGGCGAACCCATATCAACAAAACTCTAGCACCTGCCAACGAAGTAACCCACCTTAACCCTGGGTAAGTTAACAGGCCCCAAATTTGGGACCAGGCACAGGTGCAAAGCAATGTGTCCCATGTTTCATCCTGTTGCTTTGTCTGTGGCGTCGTTCTCGAGGTGCGCCGCATAAGACTTTGTTATGATACAACAGGGGTATGACGCACAGGTCGGAGCTTCAGATACTAGCGGAGTTGTAGCTCTTCAAAAATTTTTTGGTCTCAATTTTGGTACCACACGACTAAACTGTAATGAAATTTCAATATCGTATGCTTTTACATTTCGCTAAATATCTCTGAGTGATATTATAAAAAGTTAAAGATATTTTCACTGAGCATTGGTGAATAGTGTCACTAATCAGTAATGTTACCATCTTTGTGCTAGGCTGCCGGATGTTCAAGTATATAGGGGGAAAACTAAAAAAAAAAAAAAAAATCCAACTTTTCAGATTGGCAAAATGGAAAAAGAGTCGACGAGATTTTGGAATCTCTTCGTGATTTTAATAATATTGAGTGTGCTGATGACACGTGTTTTTATCAGAAATATGGTGACGTGCCCCAGGGGGACACCATCGACCAGGGAAGTGTAAGCAATTTTTCCCACCCAGCACTCTCCTATTCGACCCCATCTAGCACCTCTTCAGAAAGTGAGCCTCCATTTCACCTTTCTTCTCATTTTCGAAGCAAGAAGAGGATACAATTCCCTATGAAGAAGGTTAAGAAACCTGTACTATGCAACGATGGTGACGACAACGATGTAGATGACCTTCCCATGACCTTGACCCCCCTCAGGAGCCCATCAAGGAAGGCCCCTATCTCCACCAGTGTGCCATTAATCAGTGCTACTAGAGTTTTTTACGAGTGCCACCCCAGTGCCTTTTTCAAGTGCCACCCCAGTGTCTTTTTCAAGTGCTACCCCACTGCCTTCAACAAGTGCCACACCAGTAACTTCAACGAGTGCCACCACAGTGCCTTCATCGAGTACCGTGCCAGTGCCCATTTTCACCCCTGTCACAGATTTGATGTTTTTCAGCCTAGGACCGTGAAAATTGTCATGAATGCTTCCATGGCATTCAGTTTTATTATGCAGCTCACCAAAGCTACTTATGTATAATGTAAATATTTTTTTACAGATTATTTTCTATATATTTAGACATTTATATACTTATTTTTATAAATTGTCCAAATTAAATATTTAAAATGATTGGTTTTTAAAACACTCCCAACATATTATTGAGGAATGAATATTGTGAAATAAGAAACTTAAGGATTTTAAATATAATTATTAATAAGGATTTTATGGGTCCGAAAATTGAGGTGTCATTTATGGTACCACATTGGTAATTGCGTACCCACTTTGGAACTTAACCAACCCAGGGTTGAAGAAAAAACAAAGATTTCTCTCGGCCATGAAACGAATGACCTTCCATGGCACATACATTGACCTACTTGAGCGAAACTTTAAAAGCTTCTTTAAAAGTGGTAAAAAACCATGCCATGAGAATTAACAGTGGCTCTCCAATGTGGACCAGACTCTGCTTGTTAGGAACTGAAACTGCACTATCATATTCAAGTCAATCAAAGGAGACATAGACTGCCTTCTGAAAAACAGACCCAAAAGAATCCACCATTTGGCCAAGGAGATTGATCCACCAAAGATGCACACAAAGCGACTGCTAGACACTTAGAAGAATGAAGCCTACAAGACAAAGGGGCAACAAAAGCCTGATGGCTACATCACTTCTGCCCCATACTCTCTCGACCTGTCCAGTACAACTTCCCTATCTTTTCAGCAACAATCAAAGCTCTCTTCTTGCCAGAACAACTTACAGCAGCAGTCAAAAATGATATCAGAATCACCTCAGCCCAAAATATCGACTATACTCATGGATCACTTGATTATGATATTCCTGGAACAGCAGCTGCAGTTGTTTCTCCATTAGGCTACAGAGAAAACTGGAGGATTTCCTACCATACCTTCATGCTACAAACCAAGCTGATGCCGATTCTCAGAGCCCCAGAATAATCAGGCAGTGTACATTGAGGAAGCACAACAATCAGCACAGATTTGAGAGGAGCAATTCTGGCTCTCAGCAACAAAGAACCCACTGAAAATGTCTACCTGATCACAACAATTCAGTACCTAGCCTTAGCGCACCAACGGAACATCAGGCAAATAACCCAAAATTAGATCCCAGGTTACACTAGAATCACTGGCAATGGCGAGGCCGAACACTTAGCCAAATCTGCCCTAATATGCCAGACAATCAGTATTAAACTTCAACCTTCATTGAAAACCATCAAGAAGACTAGCAAAGTAAACCGAGCCTTCCTTGAAGGATCCAGGTCCCACAAATGGTACATCGAAGAAATAAACTTAATCTCATATCTACTTGTAAGAAAAACCCAACGACAAGTAGCATTCATTATCTGCAGACTGCAACTGGGATCTCTGTGCAAATGGCAAATCATCATTGATAGTGACAAGAAACCAGGAGCACATCAGAGGCCTTAAAGACTGTGCAACAACTGTCAAGAACTAACTGATGAACATCTGTAACACTACCTATCGAACTGTCAAGAAACAAGCCTACTAAGACAAGATTTCAAACCCAACATTCCTGTAACCGCGACAGGCATTGTAAAACACATTATTGCTAATGTGGATACATTCTCAACCTTTCTCTGCAGCTTAACCTCTTTTTAGTTCTCCCACTTGCAATCTCTCTTTTCTCTTTATTGAAATTTCAGTAATTCCTCCCAACTAAATATAAATAAAAAAAACACATGGACTTCTCAATGACAACAATAGATAATTCAAACTTTGTTTTTAGTTTTGTTCTTGTATTTTCAGGTATAGGAATGTTTATTCCACCCTTTCTCTACCACTCACACCCGCTAACCGAATACCCATTTCAGTTCTCTCCTACTCAGCTGAAACTTTATACTATTGCTCATCTTAAAAACATAAGCTCAACATACTAAGGAAGTTTCTTACTTCGTCTATACCAATATCCCTAACTAAACCTTTCCCATCTCCTCCACGAGCCCTTCTACTCATCGGGAGCTACTTCTGTACCTCTTTCTCTCCAACTAAACGACGTGAGCTAGTGGGCTCTTTTGGTGCGGATGCCTCCTCCCCTCCATCTCCTACTTTCTTTCCCATAACCAAAATGAGGCCTGGGCGCCTCAAGAATAAGAAAAGCAAGCTGCTGCATATCCTCAACCCACATCCCATCTCAAACCACTTAAGGATAAAATTTGCATATTATGCCATAACCTAAAAAAAAAAAAAAAAAAAAAAAAAAAACACACGCACATGAGGTGCAAGTGTGCAAGAGCCCGCACTTGGCCATAAGGGCAGGCAATCTAAAACAAACACATTGGAGGCCATCTTGAATTACTAAAAACCACCAGTAATGCCTTTGGGACATCATTCAGACTCTAATCCTACATGACTTTATCTATCAAAATCAACCATAACCTACTTGGGGATAATTTTGGCAAGTCTAAGTAAAAAACCTATGATGGCTTCTGGAGTAAAAGGGGTGTATTTTAGATTTCAATGTTTTGTGAAAAAAAGAGTGAAAGAGGGAATATAAAAACTGATATGAAAAACCAGAAAAAAAGAAATATGAATGAAAAATAGAATTTTCAAATTAGAAGTAAGTTTCTGAAAATAATTAATTGGCAGTGCCTTCTTATATATAGGAGTCCTATTGATCACGCATGCCCCTAGCTCTAATGAATGTATATCTCGTATACAAAGATCACTATGAATTTTGCCCAATCAATCAAGATGTCACAGCTTTTACAATGCGATGCCATCCCATATACAGCGGTGTATTGCATTACGACGTATGCCATGGATCACCCCTATTGCACTTTACCTTCAGTTTGCATTTCTCTGATCGCCTACTCTACAGTGTCCTATGTTTCAAGAGATATATGGTGGAATAATGCACGGAAATGCCAGTGGTGTTCCACTTTTTTTAATTTTTTCATATCTCCTCTGATCGCCAAGGCTTACCGCAAAAAGGTGACTGCAGCTTTGAAATGCCATTGATGAATAAGTTTCCCCTTAAAGCAAGCTGGGTATGACAACCAGCTCGAATGAGGCTTTTTGACCAGTTCAAAAGATTTCGAAGGTTTCTTACTAAATGCAGCTGCTGGTAAGACCTCAGATAAGGAGGAGGATGAGACCGATTATACTGTATATGTAAGGTCAACGGCTTGGGGATTCACTCTCCTTTCCACCAAAGGATAGAAAGCCAGTCATTTGCACCCCCTTGTCTAGCTCTTGGTAGCTCTAGATCTCGTTTCCAGCTCCTGTGGCCTTTCTTTTCCACGGAGGCTTTAGACAAGGTGGACTTGTAGATATCTGTGAGGAGGAAATCTTTGAAGGGAGGAAAATCTCCGCACTATATCTATTCAGTGTTTGTCCACCAAAGGAAATTTTTTTTATGCTTACACCCTTTCCTTTACACCTTACTCCTGAAGCTGCAGTTTCCAACCTGAAATTATGGTCTCAGCAAATCGGATGGCTTAGTTTTTGGAACTCTTCTAAGCAGCAGAAGCCTATTTTATGAAGATTATGGCTATGGCTACCTTTTAGATGGTGTCCTCGTTAGACTACTAGTCACGAGCAGTTGGCTTTTTAACTAATACAGATCTCATGGATTCAGACAGGGAGAATGGGAACAGGGATGTGGTCCTGACACAAGTGTGGGGCCATTAAGTTTCTGATTCAATAGGCTACACAGCGGCGGGCCAAAATTGGCAAGATGCTTTATCCAAAAGCATTCTTAAAAGCGCCGGTCGTCAAGAAAGGATTAGAGCTTAAAAATTCTTCTTTTAAACATCACGACTTCTTCTCATTTGATAGATTGGAAACCACAAGGTACAAATGGAAAAGCTGTCAGGCCTCGCTCCCCAAGTGGGCAGTATCCTTCCATCTGCCACAAAAAATCTCTCTCCCCCGTTCAGGCCAGAGGGACAGCATCATCTATGCAGCCTTGGAAACAGCCTGAAAAAGAAATTCTCTATCGCATGTTATACCAACATATGAGATGGTATAGCTAGCCTAGATATTCTCACAGGAAGGAAAGTAAGGAGTGATTACATTCTTATTTTCCTTTCAGACTTCCGCTTTCATGGAGTATATAATCAAATGTCTGGACTGCCGGAACTAAATTTCGGGGCAGGCCGCTCATGAATAGCAGAGGCAAAAGACAGTGCCATTACCCTAACAAGCATGACAATGACCTAGAAACTGTCCATATATACATATTATCAGCATATAAGCCCCTCTCCACTCAAGCTATGACCAAGGAGGGCCAGGTAATGGCTACTGATGACTCAGAAAATAGACCTATAGGCTCTCCCTAACACCCCTTCATTAGCTCACAAGGATGGTAAGAGTGAAGCGACCAAAGAAACCAACGAGTTTCTAAGTGACTCGAACCCCAGCCTGGTGTTCACCAGTCAGGTACTTTACCATATCAGACACCACAACACCTTAGGCCGTGCATTAAAATTTTTGCCTTTGGGAATGACAGGCAAACCATTTATGAATATTCATAAAATCATTATAACAGAGATTTTCAGTTCAAGAACACACCTTAATACCAGGGTTGTTTACCTCGAATATTTGTATATCTGTAGTAATAAATAACATTTTATCATTATAATCAAAATTCTTATTATTTTTATTATTTGCTATCCTAAAACCCTGGTTGGAAAAGAAATATGATATAAGCTGATGAACTCATATATAGAAAATAACCTGATAAGGAAAGGATATGATAAAAAAAAACTAGAAGAGAGGTAATTAACTATATGGAAAAATATTTTATCAATAGTAGCAACATTAGAATTCATTTCTCATAATAAAACTATAAAGACTTTGCAAAAACAAAGAGAAGAGAAATGAAGATAAAAGTCTCTGCCAGAGAAAATTTAGCCCAAGACAGTGGAAGGCCATGGTACAGAGGCTATGGCACTTGGAGATATTTTGTATTTTTCTCTTACTATACAAACCTAAATCTCTTACTCATACTTTCCTGCTATCACCAGCCCTTTGCTAAGTCCCACCTACAATCGTAGTGGGCTGTCACTGAGCAATCGAGGTGAGAGGAGAGGTTTTTGTAAATATACTGTGCTACTAATAGGCCAGCCACTACTGGCCGGTTGTTGACACCTCATTGAGTATTTTAACTGATGTATTCAAGCCTAAGCTTTTCTTTTATCTCATATATAAATTAAAGGCTGGTCTACACAATTAGTGAGCAGAGGTGGTTTTTGAGTATGGTAACAAAAATTATATGTGAAATTATAGTGTAAATTGAAACACCTGAAGCACCATCCCTGATGGAGTCATTACCTAAGCGAGACATACAATATATTCGAGCGTGGCCACCTGTACTTCAATCTACATACCCAGTGCCGTAGTACCTGGCTTATCACACTGAATGATGGATATATCTGCTTCAGGTGTACCCAATGTTAGCGATTTAACCATTGAATAAAAAAAAAAAAAAAAACTTTACACCTATTTAAGAAATATAGAGAATATTTTTGCTTATATCCAGTAAATTGTGAAGTTTATAAAAAAAACATATCTAGAATCAAGAGCATTTCATAAGCTGTGCTTATTAGTGAGTGAGAGCAATGCTAAATACGCCCTTGAGACTCAAGGAAAAAAAATTAGCATCTTCTCTAGTCAATACATTATGGAGCTAAAACAGGCACTCTTCGCCTGTATCATGTTGTATAATACAAGATAAATCTTTGAGTTATACATTTTTGCCACTAGTTTCATCATGCAAATCGGGAAAAATTTTAACATGTTGTCAAATAAGTTTTTCTATATTTTCGTGACCTTAATCTTGACCTTTGGTTCAATTGTTCCCAGAATTTAATAAAATTGTCTTTCGATCATTGCCAATACTCTCAATAACTTTCAGGAGATTTGGTCAAACAAATTTTGAGTTATGCTTATCACAATCAAACACAGAGACATGGAAGCAATTACACACCTATCAAAACATAACCTTCACAACGAAGTTGGCGAATATAATGAAAGCTGATAGTGAGAGGTAAGAAGTCAGACGCTGAAGTCCATGACATAATATATGAATCAAAGTATGGTGCTTCAAAGACTGAATTTCTGAGTATTGGAAAATATCAAAGAGGAATCACATCATCTTCATCATGAATCACATCATCATCATCTCCTCCTACCTCTTTTCACTCAAAGGGCCTTAGTTAGATTTCACCAGTCGTCTCTTTATTGAGATTTTAAATCGATACTTCTCCATTCATCACTTCTTACTTCACACTTCATAGTCCTCATCCATGTAGGCCTGTGTAATCCAAAGCTTCTAGTGCCTTGCAGAGTCCATTTGAAATATTGCCGAACTAATCTCTCTTTGGGATTACGAAGAACGTGTCTAAACCATTCACCATGACCTCATACTCAAATGGCACTTAGGTAATCTCTTTTATAATTTCCTTCCTAATTGTGTCCAGCCATTTAACTCCCATTGTTTTTTTCTTAGGGCTATGTTCTCAAATATACAAAATCTGTTAGATACTGTTTCATTCTTCAACATCAACTGATGTCCATAGGGTAACATAAATCTAGCTAAACTGATATATATCCTGATATTCATACGTAATTTCAGGCGACTCAACTTCCAGATTTTACCTGACCTGGCCATTATATTTTTTTATTTGAATTTTTTGACCCTCTCATATTCCAAAGACCCTGTGTTACAGTTCATAATTCCTGAATATATAAAATATTTTACCTCATCAAAGCTTTCCCCTACCAATAATATCTATCTTGCATAGCATATTCAGTTCTCACTATCTCTGTATTCTATTTACCTTGATCCTAACCTCGTTTGATATTTCATGTAATCTGGTAAGCAAGCTCTGCAAGTCTTTTGGCATTTTGCCACTAAAGATAGTGTCATCTGCATATTCTATGTGTTTATTTACCGTTACCAATCCAGTCCAATCATTTTCTTACATCACCAACTGTTCTATGTATTATTAAATCCATGAGGAGGATAAATAACATTTAGTGACTACATATTCCTTTGAAGTATTCAGCTGTTCACTGGAAATTCTTTTGATGGGATTCCATTGATATTAACTTTGACCCCTCAAGAACTCAGGACTCTCCAATCGGTACATGTACACTATCAGACTCTTTTTAATAGTCAACAAGTGGCATCAAAAGGGAATTTCTATATTTTGATACCGGTCTCCCACATGTCGTAAACTTAAAATTTGGTCAGTACAACTTTTACCTTTTACAAATCCTGCTTGTTTATCTATCAGCTTTTCTTTAATCTTTCTCTCTAGTCTATACAGAATGAAAATAGTATATACTGTATTTTCATGACAACTGACGTGAGTGTGTTTCCTGTGTAATTAT
>NC_090736.1:114640936-114655936 GCF_036898095.1 Palaemon carinicauda
TTTTATCAGGCTTCCATTGAAACTGGATTAGGCGAAGAAATATATCTGCCATATAATCACCCAAATATTTCTAAATAAAAAAAAAAAAAAAAAAAACAATAAAATTCATAACAGCAAAACTGGCTCAGTCTCAACCTGTATTAACAATACAATATTTCAATAAACCCACTTTCACATACGCATATTACTTACAGAGTATTACTTTTCAAATACCTAATATGAACGTATAAAAGAGAAGATACTGAATCATTCCAAATCAAAATTTAAAGCTACGTAATGATAATGTACGTAAATTATTACTGAATTATAAAGCATCATTTTAATAGCATTCGTTTAATTTTTTTTTTGTTTGTCTAGATATTACATATGAGGGAAATCATTGTTTAATTAGACACATTGTAAAGTTGGAAGAAATTACCAGATACTTCACAAACAGTATAATCTGAGAAGTGAAACTATAATCGCTATATAATTAAGAGCACCGATACTATTTGTTTTATTCAAAGTATTTTTATTTATATTTTTTTTTCTTTTGTTTATATTATTGCTAATGGAGGGACTTTCAAATATAGTTAGATACACTTCTGCTGTAAATTGTCCTTCTAATTCGTAATTATATAGTATTGCTTTGCATCATCATCATCATCATCATCATCATCATCAGCATAATGATAATAATAATATTAAATGGTACCTAATTTAAATGAAAGTTTAATTTCAAATGATTTTACCTTTAAATCCGAGAAAATATCAGAATATCTTTTGAGTAATGAAATTGCAATAATTTACTTAGGTTATATATATATATATATATATATATATATATATATATATATATATATATATATATATATATATATATATATATATATATATATATATATATATATATATATATATATATATATATATATATATATATATGTGTGTGTGTGTGTGTGTGTGTGTGTGTGTGTGTGTGTGTATGTGTGTGTGTGTGATGCATCGTTGGGGCTTTTTCTCTTTTTTCATTAAGCACCACTTTTTTATTATTTTTAAGTAATAAAAGTATCTCAATAATATCAGTGTAAATAATTTATATCTACACCCTCACGAAAGTGCGTGATGGTAAAATGCCGTATAGTTCCTTAACTTTACTGCTTGAATTTGATGTACATTAGTTTTACAGTATTCTTTTACGTGGAATAATTTGGTTTTAAATACAGACTGGAAAAATAAAAACTCTTGAAGATTGGAGGCTGCAAACGTAGACTTCTGCTACCACTTCAGCATTCGGGATGCAAACTCCAAGAGTTCGCTGTGGGCAATTAGGGAATCACTTCTTCATAAATGTGTCCACTCATTGACACTCTTCTTGGTAATTTCTCCTTCATCGAAGATAATCTTATACCTCCCGGTTGAAAGGTAATTTGTTGGAAGTTAGGGAACTCGGTCCCTTCGTTGTCCTTCTTTGTAAAATATCTTGTTGTTAACTTGACGTTTAGTTAGTGCAGGCCAACTTCTGCAACAGATGTACTGGGCCTCCCCCATGATGGGGGGAGAGGGAGAAGGGACAACTGATTATCGCGGTTACTTGTAGGAAAGAGCCGCTTCCTCTAAGCCATCAACTGTTCAAGTAGCTTAGAATAAGGGTGTTGTAATTGCGTCAAGTCATGTGACTATTCTTGTGTTCTATTGGTCCCTTCTTCTGACGTAATGGTAACGTCATAGATATGTCACTTCCGGTTTCTCAGCAAGCGAACCGGCGTGCATTCCATTTGCGTTGTTTTGGCAAACTTATCGCTATGTCTAAACATTGCCTTCCAAGTACCACCTCACTCCAACTTCTTTTCTCTCTCTCTCTCTCTCTCTCTCTCTCTCTCTCTCTCTCTCTCTCTCTCTCTCTCTCTCTCTCTCTTATTTCAATGTCTCTCCATCGTTTAACTAATGAACAAAATTCATGAAATACTTAATCAAAAACACATATGACCTTATTCAGTATAAAATTTTTTCCTTTACATGACACCACTCGGTCACGTACCTGAATTCCTGTGGAATTAATATCTTACTAACCCATTTCATGGTTTACCCAAAAATAATTCATCAATAATTCATCATCACCAAAAGAAATACATTTAACACAATAAATCAAAAATATCATCATCAAAATAATATGCATTTCAACACAATAAATCAAAATCATCATCATCAAAATAATATGCATTTCAACAAAACATATCAAAATCATCATCATCAAAATAATATGCACCTTAGCGCAATAAATCAAAATCATCTTCATCAAAAGAAAATTATCATCAATCATTTTTAAAATAATGCAATTGCATATGTTTATCATCAATAGATGTTTAGGAAAAACTTCCTGTTCCCTTCAAATAATTCAACACAATATTGAAACATATTATTTTTCTTAATTCTTGATAATGGATTATTTAACCCTTAATTCCCTGGGTACGTAAGGCAAAATTAATAATGTCTTCTGTGTTCAACTGTGCAATCAACGAGGAAATGCCTTTACATTTAACTTCTATTCAATTCATATTTTCCATTACCTATGACCTCAAAATCTCGGTCTTATTGATGTAAACACAAAAATAATTTCTCCAATGCAATGCAACAAATGGCAGAAAATAAATGTTCAAACATACACATCATCAATTCAAATCAATAAAAACATTTCTGCAATAAAAATAATTATGTGTCATGCACATTATCACTTATCAAGAGTATTACTCATTTGTAATCAGTATCAATAAACATTTGTAATATCATTATGGTACCTTATTTACTCATCAATGTTATCATGATAAACCATAGTTATTTAATGGCATTAAAAGAAATATTTCGCACCTTCTTCATAAAAATGCATCAAAACTTTTCAAACGCTTGTCATAAATCAATGAGTAAAACCAAAACTCAAATATATCAATGTCTTAAATCATCAAACATCATAATCATTTCATAATAAAGAAACATATTCAATACATATTCAAGTTTATAAATTTGAATCTTATTTGCACCTTGTCTGCGTATCATTTTTATCTCAATAACTTCAATTCTCAAATAAATTGCATTCAGAAAGATATTCATAAAGTTCAAGTGACAGGAACTTACATTTCAATGTTAAAACATTTCATTAAAGAAAACAATTGCAGACTGTCTCAATTAAAACACCTTATTTATCTTTTCTTCCAAGGATTCATCTACTACACAGGCATAAAAATCAATTCGTGTGTTTCCACACTCACTCTTTTTAACTTAAAAATGAAAGGTTTAATGATTATAATTTTCCATATGTACTTAATTGTACACTATCACCTGAATAATTATTATGGGTCTAAAATATCCCTTTGACCCATTCAACTTGTAAGTTCATTATTGGTGCAAATTTTATCTTTTAATTACTTAAATCTTTCTTTCTTCATAATTATTTAAGTTAACTTAATCATAATCAAAACATAATAAAATTCATTGTATACATGCATGTTTATCATTGTTACACGTGTTACACACACACAAAAAAATATTAATCAGTGCATTGCCTATAAAATGCAGTAATAATTCTTTTGCTCTAATGGCATCATTATTTATTCAAACTTGCAAACAAAATCAATACATTTGTAAACTTTCAATCACCTATGGGTTCATATTTCACCTGTCTTCATTACCCATAACTTTATCAAAAACATTTCATGTCTGTGGTCCCTTAATTAATTGTTTGGAAACATTTATGATTTGGACCTTCTTTGTTGATTACGGAATACATATTCAAATTCTAGGATAACACACTTTACATAATTAAAAGATTTCACTCATTTGTTACCCTCAATATTTGTATGAGTGCCCAGATATTTTTATTTCATTTCCCAAGGAGTTTAGTAGTCTTTCTTAAATCTACCTAACAAAAAAAATCTGTTTCCCATATACCGAGTTATTTCAAAGTAAATTTGTTCTCTTCAAGTAATTGTTATTAGTCTTCTATGTTGGTCTATATATAGTTCGTAGGACATCCTCAACCCCTTGCTGTTATTTTATTTGCCCCTTTTTCTCTATTTGAATTTGATTTATCATGGCTTATTTCACCCTTCTTACTATAAGAAAAATATTGCACAGTTTTCATTAATCACTAGTAAATTCGGGTGCATTGCCCGAGAGAATATCTCGAACATGAATGTCTGGTTATTTATCCTGGTCTCAAATTATTCTGTTACAGACTCATCAACCCTTTCTTTGTTAAATCAAGTTTCATGTAGACCAGTATGTTTTTATCATTTGTCAAGTTCTGGGAACAAAGTCCCTGGTAGTCCCCTAGAACCACCACTATAGGATTGAGAAAATGTAATCGTAATTTCTAAAGGATTCTCACCCTTGTATGACCTTTATACTTCTTATATGTAGGCTTTAATTTTACAATCTCAAACATCTCTGTTAGATCAGAAATTAATTCATCATCAAATGCAGTCTTTGATTACTGGATGTCCTACTAACTTGAGCATGAGTTTTTGTTAGTATTTTGTTAGTATGTCAGGAATTTCTATTCATAAGCAAGTATTTCTCCCTATTTCTTGTATGTATTCCTTTAAGCAATATACAATCCTCTTATATGATTCCTATTTTGGGAGTAATTCACCTACAACATTTTTAGTAACCTTTGGTCTCTCTTGTTCTATTTTAATTATTCCTATTTCTAGGTCTCCTGCTTGACAACTGAAACAAAATATTTGTAGTTATATTTCTTTTAACATCTTCCTTTTTTTTTTAAATAATCATTCTTTTATCATCATAAACCTACCAATAAAGTGATTTATCCTGGACAAACATCCAGTACTTTAAGGCTCCTATAATTCCTTTTATTCTTTCATCAACAATAGTCCTTCTTGGAAAGTAAAATCACAATTATTCTTATGATTATTAAGTACATATACTCTCTGCCCTAAGTAAATTTTTAAACTTCTCAAGACCATTATTTGGATAATCTATCCTACTCGGTTATTTTCATAAGGATTGCCTCCACGATCAGAGGGTGAATTTTCCCAATTGATTTTTTCTTTGCTAAAAGTCTTCCTTTTACCTATCAGAAGGCCGTGATATGTGTAGAATTCATCTCCAGCCTCTATAATGCCCCCCCCCCCCCTGGTCATTAACGCCCCCCTTATGTTAATAGAAAAAATACGAAATATCATTAGTAATTTTCAAATTTTTATAGGTTACCCCTTTAAAACTGCTCAAAAACGTTTTCTCATATCAGTAATATCAAAGAAAATGGGCTCAGGGGAGACTATGATTTTATATCCAATATTTTCGTCATCAGACAAAAATCGTAATTTCTCGTTTTTTCTTTTTCGGGAAAGGGGTGTATTTCTTTGATTGTCCTGCTCTTATGCCTTAAGTAATATAATATTTAGATGTTTTAGGCCATCAAGTGACAAATTACCTAGAAAAACACAGAAGGTTTTTTCCCTAAATCGAAATTTTAATTTTTGGTGAATATTTATTTCTAGGTATCCCTCCATCACCAGCCGGGCTTTCACTAAAGTTAATGCTCGTTTTTTTCTTTCTGTGTGCTTATTTACTGTTCGATTTTGATAAAACTTTGTCTGCTTGTTCCATGTGGATAAACAAACATAATAACAGAGCGAATTTCAATTCAAGACATTAGTTTCTCACTGGTCACCAAACAACTTTTAAGTCGCTAGCTCCGATTTTCACATTTTTATTCATAAAATCCTTTATTTTCCCTGTAGGATGATGAAACTTACAGAGGATATGCCTTATTATAGTGCTAATAATGCCTGAAAATTTCATTAACGTGTCTTGATTAGTGTATTTTTGGGAAATATTTTTTACGATTGGCACCCCTTGAAAGAGGAGCCTACCCTAATTAAATTAATTAAGACTACTCTCATGATTCATTACCCTTCTTCGGGTTTTACCTTTTTAATGAGACATTTCTTTTTTCTTTTTATAGTTATGAGGCTTCACACATTATTTCTATAACTCCTGGTTAAGAGATCGGGTTAAGGTAATGTAAGATCAAAAACTAATTTCTCTTCATTATTTATAGCCTTCTATTAGACTACTCTCATGATTCATTACCCTTCTTCGGGTTTTACCTTTTTAATGAGACATTTCTTTTTTCTTTTTATAGTTATGAGGCTACACACATTATTTTTATAACTCCTGGTTAAGAGATCGGGTTAAGGTAATGTAAGATCAAAAACTAATTTCTCTTCATTATTTATAGCCTTCTATTAGACTACTCTCATGATTCATTACCCTTCTTCGGGTTTTACCTTTTTAATGAGACATTTCTTTTTTCTTTTTATAGTTATGAGGCTTCACACATTATTTTTATAACTCCTGGTTAAGAGATCGGGTTAAGGTAATGTAAGATCAAAAACTAATATCTCTTCATTATCTATAGCCTTCTATTAGACTACTCTCATGATTCATTACCCTTCTACGGGTTTTACCTTTTTAATGAGACATTTCTTTTTTCTTTTTATAGTTATGAGGCTTCACACATTATTTTTATAACTCCTGGTTAAGAGATCGGGTTAAGGTAATGTAAGATCAAAAACTAATTTCTCTTCATTATTTATAGCCTTCTATTAGACTACTCTCATGATTCATTACACTTCTTCGGGTTTTACCTTTTTAATGAGACATTTCTTTTTTCTTTTTATAGTTATGAGGCTTCACACATTATTTTTATAACTCCTGGTTAAGAGATCGGGTTAAGGTAATGTAAGATCAAAAACTAATTTCTCTTCATTATTTATAGCCTTCTATTAGACCACTCTCATGATTCATTACCCTTCTTCGGGTTTTACCTTTTTAACGAGACATTTCTTTTTTCTTTTTATAGTTATGAGGCTTCACACATTATTTTTATAACTCCTGGTTAAGAGATCGGGTTAAGGTAATGTAAGATCAAAAACTAATTTCTCTTCATTATTTATAGATTTCTATTAGACTACTCTCATGATTCATTACCCTTCTTCGGGTTTTACCTTTTTAATGAGACATTTCTTTTTTCTTTTTATAGTTATGAGGCTTCACACATTATTTTTATAACTCCTGGTTAAGAGATCGGGTTAAGGTAATGTAAGATCAAAAACTAATTTCTCTTCATTATTTATAGCCTTCTATTAGACTACTCTCATGATTCATTACCCTTCTTCGGGTTTTACCTTTTTAATGAGACATTTCTTTTTTCTTTTTATAGTTATGAGGCTTCACACATTATTTTTATAACTCCTGGTTAAGAGATCGGGTTAAGGTAATGTAAGATCAAAAACAAATTTCTCTTCATTATTTATAGCCTTCTATTAGACTACTCTCATGATTCATTACCCTTCTTCGGGTTTTACCTTTTTAACGAGACATTTCTTTTTTCTTTTTATAGTTATGAGGCTTCACACATTATTTTTATAACTCCTGGTTAAGAGATCGGGTTAAGGTAATGTAAGATCAAAAACTAATTTCTCTTCATTATTTATAGCCTTCTATTAGACTACTCTCATGATTCATTACCCTTCTTCGGGTTTTACCTTTTTAATGAGACATTTCTTTTTTCTTTTTATAGTTATGAGGCTTCACACATTATTTTTATAACTCCTGGTTAAGAGATCGGGTTAAGGTAATGTAAGATCAAAAACTAATTTCTCTTCATTATTTATAGCCTTCTATTAGACTACTCTCATGATTCATTACCCTTCTTCGGGTTTTACCTTTTTAATGAGACATTTCTTTTTTCTTTTTATAGTTATGAGGCTTCACACATTATTTTTATAACTCCTGGTTAAGAGATCGGGTTAAGGTAATGTAAGATCAAAAACTAATTTCTCTTCATTATTTATAGCCTTCTATTAGACTACTCTCATGATTCATTACCCTTCTTCGGGTTTTACCTTTTTAACGAGACATTTCTTTTTTCTTTTTATAGTTATGAGGCTTCACACATTATTTTTATAACTCCTGGTTAAGAGATCGGGTTAAGGTAATGTAAGATCAAAAACTAATTTCTCTTCATTATTTATAGCCTTCTATTAGACTACTCTCATGATTCATTACCCTTCTTCGGGTTTTACCTTTTTAATGAGACATTTCTTTTTTCTTTTTATAGTTATGAGGCTTCACACATTATTTTTATAACTCCTGGTTAAGAGATCGGGTTAAGGTAATGTAAGATCAAAAACTAATTTCTCTTCATTATTTATAGCCTTCTATTAGACTACTCTCATGATTCATTACCCTTCTTCGGGTTTTACCTTTTTAACGAGACATTTCTTTTTTCTTTTTATAGTTATGAGGCTTCACACATTATTTTTATAACTCCTGGTTAAGAGATCGGGTTAAGGTAATGTAAGATCAAAAACTAATATCTCTTCATTATCTATAGCCTTCTATTAGACTACTCTCATGATTCAGTACCCTTCTTCGGGTTTTACCTTTTTAATGAGACATTTCTTTTTTCTTTTTATAGTTATGAGGCTTCACACATTATTTTTATAACTCCTGGTTAAGAGATCGGGTTAAGGTAATGTAAGATCAAAAACTAATTTCTCTTCATTATTTATAGCCTTCTATTAGACTACTCTCATGATTCATTACCCTTCTTCGGGTTTTACCTTTTTAATGAGACATTTCTTTTTTCTTTTTATAGTTATGAGGCTTCACACATTATTTCTATAACTCCTGGTTAAGAGATCGGGTTAAAGTAATGTAAGATCAAAAACTAATTTCTCTTCATTATTTATAGCCTTCTATTAGACTACTCTCATGATTCATTACCCTTCTTCGGGTTTTACCTTTTTAACGAGACATTTCTTTTTTCTTTTTATAGTTATGAGGCTTCACACATTATTTTTATAACTCCTGGTTAAGAGATCGGGTTAAGGTAATGTAAGATCAAAAACTAATTTCTCTTCATTATTTATAGCCTTCTATTAGACTACTCTCATGATTCATTACCCTTCTTCGGGTTTTACCTTTTTAATGAGACATTTCTTTTTTCTTTTTATAGTTATGAGGCTTCACACATTATTTTTATAACTCCTGGTTAAGAGATCGGGTTAAGGTAATGTAAGATCAAAAACTAATTTCTCTTCATTATTTATAGCCTTCTATTAGACTACTCTCATGATTCATTACCCTTCTTCGGGTTTTACCTTTTTAATGAGACATTTCTTTTTTCTTTTTATAGTTATGAGGCTTCACACATTATTTTTATAACTCCTGGTTAAGAGATCGGGTTAAGGTAATGTAAGATCAAAAACTAATTTCTCTTCATTATTTATAGCCTTCTATTAGACTACTCTCATGATTCATTACCCTTCTTCGGGTTTTACCTTTTTAATGAGACATTTCTTTTTTCTTTTTATAGTTATGAGGCTTCACACATTATTTTTATAACTCCTGGTTAAGAGATCGGGTTAAGGTAATGTAAGATCAAAAACTAATTTCTCTTCATTATTTATAGCCTTCTATTAGACTACTCTCATGATTCATTACCCTTCTTCGGGTTTTACCTTTTTAATGAGACATTTCTTTTTTCTTTTTATAGTTATGAGGCTTCACACATTATTTTTATAACTCCTGGTTAAGAGATCGGGTTAAGGTAATGTAAGATCAAAAACTAATTTCTCTTCATTATTTATAGCCTTCTATTAGACTACTCTCATGATTCATTACCCTTCTTCGGGTTTTACCTTTTTAATGAGACATTTCTTTTTTCTTTTTATAGTTATGAGGCTTCACACATTATTTTTATAACTCCTGGTTAAGAGATCGGGTTAAGGTAATGTAAGATCTAAAAATAATTTCTCTTCATTATTTATAGCCTTCTATTAGACTACTCTCATGATTCATTACCCTTCTTCGGGTTTTACCTTTTTAATGAGACATTTCTTTTTTCTTTTTATAGTTATGAGGCTTCACACATTATTTTTATAACTCCTGGTTAAGAGATCGGGTTAAGGTAATGTAAGATCAAAAACTAATTTCTCTTCATTATTTATAGCCTTCTATTAGACTACTCTCATGATTCATTACCCTTCTTCGGGTTTTACCTTTTTAACGAGACATTTCTTTTTTCTTTTTATAGTTATGAGGCTTCACACATTATTTTTATAACTCCTGGTTAAGAGATCGGGTTAAGGTAATGTAAGATCAAAAACTAATATCTCTTCATTATCTATAGCCTTCTATTAGACTACTCTCATGATTCATTACCCTTCTTCGGGTTTTACCTTTTTAATGAGACATTTCTTTTTATCTTTTTATAGTTATGAGGCTTCACACATTATTTTTATACCTCCTGGTTAAGAGATCGGGTTAAGGTAATGTAAGATCAAAAACTAATTTCTCTTCATTATTTATAGCCTTCTATTAGACTACTCTCATGATTCATTACCCTTCTTCGGGTTTTACCTTTTTAATGAGACATTTCTTTTTTCTTTTTATAGTTATGAGGCTTCACACATTATTTTTATAACTCCTGGTTAAGAGATCGGGTTAAGGTAATGTAAGATCAAAAACTAATTTCTCTTCATTATTTATAGCCTTCTATTAGACTACTCTCATGATTCATTACCCTTCTTCGGGTTTTACCTTTTTAACGAGACATTTCTTTTTTCTTTTTATAGTTATGAGGCTTCACACATTATTTTTATAACTCCTGGTTAAGAGATCGGGTTAAGGTAATGTAAGATCAAAAACTAATTTCTCTTCATTATTTATAGCCTTCTATTAGACTACTCTCATGATTCATTACCCTTCTTCGGGTTTTACCTTTTTAACGAGACATTTCTTTTTTCTTTTTATAGTTATGAGGCTTCACACATTATTTTTATAACTCCTGGTTAAGAGATCGGGTTAAGGTAATGTAAGATCAAAAACTAATTTCTCTTCATTATTTATAGCCTTCTATTAGACTACTCTCATGATTCATTACCCTTCTTCGGGTTTTACCTTTTTAATGAGACATTTCTTTTTTCTTTTTATAGTTATGAGGCTTCACACATTATTTTTATAACTCCTGGTTAAGAGATCGGGTTAAGGTAATGTAAGATCAAAAACTAATTTCTCTTCTTTATTTATAGCCTTCTATTAGACTACTCTCATGATTCATTACCCTTCTTCGGGTTTTACCTTTTTAACGAGACATTTCTTTTTTCTTTTTATAGTTATGAGGCTTCACACATTATTTTTATAACTCCTGGTTAAGAGATCGGGTTAAGGTAATGTAAGATCAAAAACTAATTTCTCTTCATTATTTATAGCCTTCTATTAGACTACTCTCATGATTCATTACCCTTCTTCGGGTTTTACCTTTTTAATGAGACATTTCTTTTTTCTTTTTATAGTTATGAGGCTTCACACATTATTTTTATAAATCCTGGTTAAGAGATCGGGTTAAGGTAATGTAAGATCAAAAACTAATTTCTCTTCATTATTTATAGCCTTCTATTAGACTACTCTCATGATTCATTACCCTTCTTCGGGTTTCACCTTTTTAATGAGACATTTCTTTTTTCTTTTTATAGTTATGAGGCTTCACACATTATTTTTATAACTCCTGGTTAAGAGATCGGGTTAAGGTAATGTAAGATCAAAAACTAATTTCTCTTCATTATTTATAGCCTTTTATTACACTACTCTCATGATTCATTACCCTTCTTCGGGTTTTACCTTTTTAATGAGACATTTCTTTTTTCTTTTTATAGTTATGAGGCTTCACACATTATTTTTATAACTCCTGGTTAAGAGATCGGGTTAAGGTGATATAAGATAAAAAAACTAATTTCTCTTCATTATTTATAGCCTTCTATTTAATTTGCACACTACATATTTGTAGGTTAACTTTATTTGAGGCTTGGGTAAATTAGCAAATGCTACTTCCTATTCCCTAAGATCCTATCATCCCCCAAAAAACTTCTACATCTGTCAAATCTTAGTGGAGCAGGATTTCCACTTTAACCCTTATTTCTCTACATATCTTAAACCTATCTACTCGTTTTACTTACCCTATTCAAATCTAGGGATGGGTCACTTTTTAATCTGGCTCTTTATCCTGCTATTCTCCCTATTCTAGACTAGTTTTATTATTCTTATGGCTCTATATTCTTACTAAACTTAGTAACATCATTCTATAGGCTTGTTCATTGTCTCCAAATTTAGATCATAATTCTGTCAATAGTTAGAGGAGCTGAGTGAGCCCGTCGACTTCACTCTAATTTCTCACATTCTTCGAAATGCTAATAGCCGTGAATGGCTTGTATTCTTTGACCATGGTACTTACAATATTCTCTATGTATTTTACTTCTCAATAATCGAGCCAAACATTATTCATTATCGGGATAGACATGTCAGTTATATTCTACTTATGATGATCTAACTAGTCTAATACTTCTATCCTCATTGGGTAATATATCTCGGGAGATTTATAAGAAGACTTATTAATTCATTTAATACTCACCGTGTTTTTTTATGGGGCGTTTGCTGATAGGTAATATTTCATGATTTATACCGGTATTTAAAAAGTTTTAATAAGTTTTTGACAGTTTCTCTGGGCAGGTTCTGACGCCGATGTTTCTATTCTATTCTGCCTAACCTATCGCCTGCAATGGCTAATCTCTGCCTATTTCTCATCTATCCCTACTTCTATGCTCCTTATGGTAAATTTTGCCCCTTTCTAATTACCTAACTGTAATCTCTACCCCTTTATTTTAGATGACTTATTTTATTTTATTTTTAGATGACATATTTTATCCGGAGTAGTATTAATTAATTAGTGTGCTTGTATTTTCCTTCATCTGAACTGCATTATTGTCTCTTTTGACAGACTCTGGCATCCTATTTTTAGCTAACCTATCTTCTTTACCTCTGCGGGTTATTTTTATTTAGGCATCATTATGACTTTCTCACCTTTCTCACCAAACGCCAGGTAGGCCTCCAGGCCTGTCAGTCGTCCTGCTTCAAGAACTGTCTCCATTCTTGGCGATCCTCATAGAGCCTCATCTCATCAACTTCCCGCAAACTGAAGCCTCTCCTCTCTACTCCTCTCTCTATGTTTTGTAGCCATCTCAGTTTTGGTCTTCCTACCGGTCTCCTTCCTTCTGGTGTCCATTCCAAAAACCTTACAGGATATCGCTCTTCCTCCATTCTTTTGACATGTCCAAACCATCTAAGCTGTCCTCTCTCCACAAAATCCAGAATCCCCTCCACTCCCAGTTCTCTTCTAATATCTTCATTTCGTAGTCTATCCAGTCTTGTCACACCTTTTATGAGTCTTAAGGCTTTCATTTCAGCTGCTTGGAGTTGGCTTCTAGTTCTTGATGTTAATGTCCATGATTCATGGCCATAAGTCAATAATGGTCTTAAAATAGCTAGGTATATTATGGTTTTCACTTTGCGAGGTATGTTTCTGTCTTTCATTAGTGGGTAGAGCAGATACAAATTGTTACTAAATTTCTGAACTCGGGTAGTTATTTCCAGTTTTGGATCGTTTTGGTCACAAAACTCCACTCCTAAGTATTTGAAATTTCTACACTGTTTCAATGTATGACCTATGACTTCTCTAGCTAAATTCTTGCTTTTTTATATTTTCAGTACTGATCAGACTTTATTTACCTAATAGCATCATAGCTCATTTATTATTCATATGCCTATATCTTCATCTTAAATCTTTGTGCCTAACAACAACATATTTCTTTTAATTCTATAAGCCTATAGCTTCAATTGCCTATGACCTTTATTTCTTGGAATTCCCTCTTCATTTAGGCTATTCTGTTTTATTCAAAGTATTTCTGTCGACATTCTATTTTATTTATATGGCGCCTGTCATATATTCACAAGGAGTATATCTATTGTTGGCTACTCTTCCTATTTCTTAACTCTCTTTCTCCTTGTCTTAGTCTGGAGTCTGTTTCTCCTGTCAAATTCGTCTCCTACAAAGTGGCCAGTTTTGTAAAAGACTTGTGTTTGACAAGTAGAATCATTTTTTTTCTTTATTTTAAGCCTGCACTTCTCACAAATAAAATTCATACTTCATCATTGTATCGTTTCTGAACGATATCTTAAGGCTCTATTGGGAAATGTTACTAAAAAAATGACATCTTTATTCATCATTTGGCACATTTTGGCATTTAATTCACTACCGAACCTGACGGTTCATACACCTTGATTTTTGCTTGTTGGTATTTCATTTATGCAAATCATGTATTTTCACTCTTAAAATCTGGAAGCAGGTATTTCACAATATTCTATCACTGTATTGCATCCTAGTATATCAACTGTATCTGCCAGAGTCTCTCTAAGATAAAATAGTCACTTGCAACGTGGATGTACCTCCGCTACATATGCCTATCTTTCCTATATAAAATTTTTCGTCTTCCTGACTTCCTTTCTATCCAGCTAACTATTTTTAATTTTTTTCTTCTCACTATTTGGAGGATTTTTATTTCACTTTCTTTGTGCCGGAGGGCTTTCTGAGAAGTGTCTTTGTTTAATTTCATGATGGGGTTATTTATTTTCTATGCCTGCCTTTCTCCCTGTATGTTTTCCCTTTTTCATTATTTTATCTGATTTCTATCCCCTTCTATGTAATCTTTCCCTAGACTTAAATGAGTCATCTTTATTTCTTTTAACTGTCTTTGACCTAATTCCTGCACATTATTCTGTTTAACTCTAAGGTAATTTTTGCGCCTCGTTAAAGTCTACTGTTCTAACTTCCCTGCATCTATTTAAATTACTCAAAATTTCTCTGGTAGGATTTTGTGGCTATTAGTCCCTTAGGATTTTTCTTCCTGATTTCCTATCATTTTGCTATTTTCCATTTCCTTTTTGTAAAACTCATATCTAGGATGCTATTTGTCACATATATTAATGCCTCATTAATTCCTACATATAGGGAATTATCATTAGCAATAAACTTACCTTTAGCAAAGGAACCATGTTCTTTTTACTGTTGCTACGTGATCGTCCATGTGTGTGGCAAAT
>NC_090736.1:114660936-114663436 GCF_036898095.1 Palaemon carinicauda
TCGCATCAACGGCGTGACTCCCTCAACCACCAAAGCTGATTATGTTCTCGCGGCGATACCTGAGGACACCTTCCCGGAAATATCCGACTGGCTTTGTGAACAAGGAGACACGCCAATAGCGTATGACGCCCTCAAAACATACCTTCTGCAGCAGTACTCGCCGTCGCCAGCCGCCCGTGTAGCAAAGCTTTTTCAGCTCTCGCAACAACCGTTGGGGGACTAAAGGGCTTTGCTTGCCCTCAGGGAAATGACCAGTATCGCTCACTTTCAACCTGCCGCAGACGGCTCTACTCGTGAGGTGAACCTACTTCGTGCCCTTTGGATACGCCGTTTACCCGAACCTGTACGCGCTGCCATACCCGATGTCGATAGTTTACCCATAAAGGACTTGATGACCAAAGCCGACGCCCTTATGGACAGCCACTTCAAGACCTCCATCAACGCCTCCACCCCTGACGAAGAGGAGGCCTATTCACCGTCAATTGAAGCTGACATTAATGCCTTAGGACATACACGCCCACACCGTGACGTGCCGAAGCAGAGACAAAGCCGCTCACCACCCACCAATCGCTCGCGCCCCAACAAGCGTCTTCTACAGTCACTTACTACCTCCCATCCGCCGCAGTTTTGCTTCTACCACTTCAGATTCGGGACAACTGCGGAGAAATGTGCCGATGATTGTCAGTGGCTAAAAAACGTGTAAGTAGGCCATCGCTCGTGGCGGTGGCCTCCCGTGTTTCTAATCTTTTCTTTTTTCAGGATGCAGGAACGGGCGTGCGATTTTTGGTAGACACGGGTGCTTGCCATTCTCTTTTGCCAAGGAAACTCTTCAAGACACGACGTAGTCTGTCTACAGCTGCCGATGTCCGCTTGGTAGCTGCCAACGGATCTGCGATACCCACCTACGGTTACGAGAACCTCACATTATCGTTCGGAAACGGTAAGTTCAATTGGAAGTTTCTCGTTGCTGACGTCACCATGCCAATCCTCGGTGCGGATTTCCTCCCTCATTTCCACCTTCTGGTCGATGTCGCCCACCGACGATTGGTTAACACAGACTCGTACTTGTCGACACCTCTTCAACCCGCCCCCTCTAACCTGGCTCTCCCCATTAGCGCACCCACAGACGCTTACGCCCACCTCCTCACGTCGTACCCGGAAGTTTTCCGTCCAGAACTTCGCCAAACGCCCACGTTTCCTGCCAAGCACGGTATTTATCACCATATCAAGACGACGGGACCCCCAGTCTTCGCAAAATTCAGACGTCTGGCACCGGAACGATTGGCAGCCGCCATACAGACGTTCGCTGAAATGGAGGAAATGGGCCTTTGTCAAAAGGCCTCCAGCCCATGGTCGTCACCCTTACACATCGTTCTGAAGAAAGACGGCTCCCTCCGTCCGTGCGGGGATTACAGGCGCCTGAACATGCAAACAGAACCGGATCAATACCCCCTCCCAAACATTGCTGACGTGACCTCCTACCTGCACAAAGCAAAGGATTTCTCTACGCTCGATCTCCTGAAGGGGTATTATCAGGTGCCAATGAACCCAGAAGACATCCCTAAGACTGCCATCAACACTCCGTTTGGTAAATACACCTTCAATTACTCTTGTTTTGGCCTTCGTAATACTGGGGCCACGTTTCAACGACTCATGAATGGCATCTTAGGGGACCTCCATTTCTGTGTATGTTATGTGGACGACATACTTGTGTTCTCCTCCTCAAAAGAGGAACACCTCCGTCACCTGCGCATCGTGCTCGACCGCCTGCAACAAAACGGCCTTGTAGTCCGGTACGACAAGTGTACTTTTGGCGCCAGCGAAGTATCGTTCTTAGGGCACCGCATCACTCCTGAAGGTGTCCACCCCCTCCCTGAGAAGGTAGCTGCCGTTCAGAAATTCCCCGTTCCCTCGACCGTCAGGAATTCTTTGGCATGATCAACTATCATCACCGTTTTCTGCCAGCCATTGCCGCCACTCTTGCTCCCCTCTACGCCTCCCTCAAGGGCAAGCCGAAGGACCTGAAGTGGGGTCCCCTTCAAGATGCAGCCTTCTGCAATGCAAAAAAGGCACTATCAACTGCTGCGGCTCTCACTTTTCCTATCCCACACGCCCCTCTCCTTCTCTCCACCGATGCCAGCGACGTCGCTATTGGTGTAGTACTCGAGCAGGTGGTCAAAGGCTCGCCCCGCCCATTGGCCTTCTTCAGCAGAAAATTGTCCAAGGCAGAATCGGGTTATTCTACCTTCGATCGAGAATTGCTGGCGGTGCACTTGGCTGTCCGTCACTTTCGCCATTTTTTAGAAGGTATGCCCTTCGTCATTCGCACAGACCACATGCCTCTGGTGCACGCCTTCACTCGACAGTCTGACACCTGGTCCGCCCGTCAACGCCGACATCTCTCCGCCGTGGCTGAATACAATTGCACCCTCCAATACGTCCCTGGGAAAATGAATCCTGTTGCCGATGCCCTGTCAAGAAACATGTTGGCTGCCGTTCA